>NW_016805612.1:1286267-1329888 GCF_001698545.2 Rhinopithecus bieti
GTTTCACCGTGTTAGCCAGGATGGTCTCGATCTCCTGACCTCGTGATCCGCCCGTCTCGGCCTCCCAAAGTGCTGGGATTACAGGCTTGAGCCACCGTGCCCAGCCCATAGTCATTTATTGATTACTTACTGTGTGCTAGATGCTATTCTAGATGCTTTCCATTGAATCCTTATGACAACCCTCTAAGGCAAGTATTAGCAAATTTCATTGATTCATACTTTCTAACAGAAAGTAAACCAGGGAAATGGAGTTCTCAACAGGAAGAAAGAGGAAGAGAGACGAGGAAAGGAGCAGAGGAGGGGAAGATGGTTGGGAGGAGTGGGAGAGGGAGCGAGGCAAATCCTAAAAACATCAGCTACATCCAGTGAAACTTTTAAGTTAGAAATGAAAGTGTCCATAAGAAATGAAAAGTAAATAATAAAGATATAAATAAGCAGCTTTAAAAAGACACCCCACCACCACCACCTGCCAAGCCTAAACGAATTAGAGATTTCTGTTTTAAGCATTGTAGCTGGATTGTTGTTACACTTTAATGTAATTAAAAGTGGAATAGTCTCCTTTCTTACCTATGTGTCTACCACATAACAATAGCTAAATTCAAACAATGTTGAGTCTTTAAAATTCCTTTACTTTTATTTGACACATACGCATTTAAAATGCCTCTGGAGTTCTTAAAGGCACCCAAAGGCAGAGTGTTGAATAATGGAAAATATTAACAATCATTAGGAGAAGCTGGTTGACTTACTTTCTTTCCAGATGCTAAAATTCTCTAGTTTCCCAATTTCAAGAGTGTTAATGTATATGTTTAAAAGTGCAATAAATGCTAACTGTAATCACGTCTTCTTAATCTTACACGAAAACCCCAGTGAGAATAAATTATTGGCCCATGGAAATACTTTCATCTCACTATTCTTTGTAAACAGAAATCTGGAAATGGTTTTGTGCAACCCTGAATCTGTGTTGAAGGCTGGTAATCATCTGAGAGTGGCCTTTCAGCTGCTGTTAAAAATATTGCTGAGGAAGACAAAGGCAGGCCTGGGGAGCCCAGTCGGCAAACAGCATCAGCCCAAACTACCAATCACAGGACCCTCGACAGTCTTCAAACATGAGCAGCGAAGCAAAAGGAGGAAAAAGCAGTAATAGCCTCCTCACTTCTCTAGTGGATGCTTATGTTCCTTGTTTAAAGCCTCAGCAGCATTAATGCTTCTCAGTACGTCTCAACATAAATAACTTCAGCTACAAATAAGTTATTAATTATATTTTACGATAAAATGTGTCACAGAGAAACAAAGTGTACCTTCTGGGGGTAGGGAGAAATTGGAAAATTCTTCTTCCTGGAAAATATAGTATGGACACTTTTAAATTTAATTTTTCATTGTGCCTTCTGAACAATTTTCCAAACAGGTTCCCCAGGTTAAAACTTTGTCAACATATTTGAGAGAACCAAAGTGAAATGAAACCTTTTTCTTCCTAAATGAACTAATAAAAGTTTGAAAAACTGTATCTGACACATGTGTTAGCCTTTGATGGGGAGACCAGGTGCATTTCTATACAAGGATAGGATTAGGAATAGGAAAAAACTTCCTCAGGTCCTTTGTAGTAAACGAAGGGGAAGTTTTACCATCATTTTGTGTTTCACTCCGTTGTGGGTGCTGTTTGTCTTTCGAGCCTCAATTTGCCCAAGTGGAATGTATAATGCTCATGCAACTAGGGTTTCCAGCTAAAAATAGGGCACACAGCTACATATAAATTTCAGATAAATAACGAATAAATTTTTTTGAGACAGGGGTCTCTCTTTGTTGCCCAGGCTGGAGTGCAGTGGTGCAGTCGCAGCTCACTACAACCACCAGCTCCTGGGGTTAAGCCATCCTCCCACCTTAGCCTCCCAAGGAGCTACAGGCGCCCACTACCACACCCAGCTGATTTTGTAGCTTTTTTTTTGGTAGAGATGGGATTTTGCCATGTTGCCTAAGGTGGTTCTCAAACTCCTGGGTTCAACAGATTTGCCCACCTTGGCCTCCCAAAGTCCTGGGATTATAGGCGAGAGCCAACTGCGCTCTGCAATGAATGAATTTTTAGTATAAATATGTCCCACATATTGCATGGCATATTCCAAAAAAAAAAAAAAAAAAAAAAAAAAACAAACACACACAATTTACTGAAATTTGAATTTAAGGGGGTGTCCTTTGTTTTTATTTGCTAACTCTGGCATATAACAGGTCTTATATATCAAGTAGATGGTGTGCTAGCCCAGTTTGTCCTCTGGATGGGGATGAGAAAGGTTAGGAAGCGCACACTGGTGGGGAGATACAGGAAAAAAACCAGAAGGAGTTGATGGGGCAGGGTATGTATCAAGACCCTGACATCGTCAAGAGAGAAAGAGAATGGGGATACATCTTAACTGGGTGCAAAGACTGATAACCAAGGACACACCCAGGACAACTGGTGGCAGAACAGGTGGTGAGCAGCCCTGGGATGGATGGGAAGTACTCTGGCTCTTGGCACAGTGACGTTCCTCTTTGTCCCTTTGCTAGTTTCTTCCTTATGTTAGTAAATTTCATAGAGGAAGTATATAACCAATGATAGTTGAAACACAGATACTTTTAGGTGTGGTAAATAATCTGAAAATACAGTAACGGCCATATCTATGTAGACCTGTTGATTAATTCATTAATACTTTTATACTGAATGTTAGCAAAGGATTTCATCATGAATGTTGCCTTTTCCCTATTACTGATGTTCCTGGGAGTTCTTGGATAGGGAGGTGCAGGGGAGAGAATATGCTTCTAAGTAGGGTATTCTTAAATGATGACCTGGGAACTTTTCCAATCTCTGCACCGTGACCCCACCTGTCCATAAAAGGCAGTCACAAATGCTGGCTAGTGTCCAGATCAACTGAAGAGGATGGCATCCTGTCTCTTCTCTCTTGCCCTGCTGCCATTTTCCCATCTCCATGTATCATCACTTTAGCTGATTTTCTTTTCAATTTTTCTATGTTTTAGGTTTTCAGCCTCTGGCTAAGCCTATTTCTCTGGCTTGGATATCCCTTGCAGTGTTGGTCCTAAAAAACTTCAATCATTTGGCTGGGACCACTGTGCTGCCAAACTGCCTCAACTCCACCCCTCATGGGAGGGGTGTCAGGGAGAAAAACAAGCTGGATAGGATGCTATTAGAAACCCAGTGCCCAACAGGGCCTACCAGCCACCTGCTAGTCCTTGTGTGGTATAAGCCCTAAGGCCCGGCTTAAATCATGTTTCCTTTGCCCCAGTGCTGATGCTGAATTAATCAGGCTGGGGAAGAGTGGAGGTGAGGGTGGCATTTTTAGGATAAACTTGACTGCTTTATTGTCTACTTTACTGGGTAATCATTTAATGGAGTCCTCAATGCTTTCCTCCTGCCTAGGTCTATCTTCTGTCTCTCCTTATTCCTTCTCACACCTCTATTTCTGTTTTTTTCATTTCTTTTGCTTCTTTTTTTTTTTTTTTTTTTTTTAGAAAGAGAGATAGGATCTTTCTATGTTTCCCCGGCTGGACTGCACTGGCTATCAGAGGCACAATCATTGAGCATTACGGCCTCGAACTCCTGAGCTCAAGAGATTCTCCCACCTCAGCCTACCTAGTAGCAGGGACTATAGGCTTGCACCACCATGCCCAGCCACACCTTTATTTCTAAATAGTTTACCTACTTAGGTTTAATTTGGGGTAAGGGAAAGAAAGGCAGTGGAAGAAGGCTCACTTTGACCTTGAGCTTAAGTTGTGATTGTCAATCCATTGTTCATTAGAACATTTGACACGATTTTCAGCTACTTGAAGCCTAGAAGTGACGAGCACGGACTCCAGAGCTAGACTGCTCTGTAATTTACCAGCATATTCACCTTAGAGTGTTGGTATAAAGATAAATGAGTTATATTCATAGGTAAAGCTTTGAGAATAGCGCTGGTTACATGGTGTGCTTTAAATGGTTGCTTTATTACAAATTAATCATCATAATAAAAGTCTACTCAGATTTCAATCTTTTTGTCAATCCTCAGGGTAACCGGCTGAGCAAAATTCTGGCATTGATGGGTCTCTGGATATATCATCTTAAGAGCACCAAATTTCTGCCATTGGTAAATACCTCCATGCTACCCATCTCTGCAGTTACAGTGAGAAAACAAATTAAACTCATATGTAAAAAATAATGCTTAATTGTTAGAATAATGCCATGTTAAAAAGGCAAAGGGAAACATATAGAGGTATGATATCAAAATTAGGCAAAAAATGTATAGGTATAATTGTTAAACATAATCTGCTACTCAAATCACAAGCTGATGAGGGTTAAAAATGAGAAAAATGCCTTCGGATTAGGTTGGCATTGATGAGGATGCAAGGAAGGGCTAGGGTTACCCTCTGCTGAAGCAGGAAACAGCTCAGCTATGTCTGCATCTTTGGCAACAACTCTATGGTCAGCTTGAGAGGGAAGATACTTTAATAAACAAAAGCACAGATTTTACACCTAAAGAGCGCTCCAGTATGTCCGTATTTCAAGGCTGGGTCATTCATTTGGCTTTAGAGTGAGGATGAGGAAATGGATTTAACACTTATTGAGGTACTGACTTCCCTGTGTTTCAAGGGCATACCCTGAGCATGGTTTTCGTATAAGGACACGTATCAATAAAACAATAGGGAATCTCATCAACTAGACATTTATTCAATTGTTCCTGATATTTAACAACATCCCTAAAATTACTTTTTAAACACTTTTTTGTTTTTGCCAAAGATGAGAAATAGAGTTAAGTGCACAAATGGCTTTGGACAATCTGCTGCAGAGAACTGTTTTAAGCATGGCATAAACATGCCAAATCAATAACTTGTTTCTTTATCTGCATGTGCCATGAAAACCTGGCTATCATAGAGTGCCGGATCCATTAAAAACTGAATTTGCTATTTCCAGACAGCAGATAGCTCAAAGCTCAACAGGGCCAGCAGGCAATAATCCAAACCCACATCTCTCTCTCTAGAAAAACAACTCAAAGCACTCTGTTGCTACATTATGTTTTTCAAAGCACAGGAGATAATGAAGGCTTGACAATACCGTGGCTCTGAGGATTGAGTCAAATGGCCATTATTCTTCAAACAAAAAGAGCTGGGTGAAGTGACTTTTGTAATCTTAAATCACTAGATAAATCTGATTAACAGAGAAATGTAAATCAATAAGTGACATCTGAAATGAAACTGTCCCTTTTACACATTTAAGAAGCTTGACGTCACAGAGACTCCTAGTCTTTGAGGGAAGAAGGGATGGTAGTATAACCCAAGGCTTTTGACATAAATTTTTGCTGTATGCCTCTGCCCAAAGCTGTAGAAAATATTTTACATTTTTATTATATAATAGTTTACTGTACTCTAGTAGATGTGAATTCCCTGTACACTAGCAGATATGAATTAACAACAGTTCTTAAGGTAGTCATAGGAGTGTGATTATTGAAATATGTATCAATATTTTTATCTATTTAATACTACCATTGAAAATTCATTGTACTGATACACTACTTGAAATTATCCCACTCAAGTTATGCCTAGAGCAGTCTTTTATCTTTTCTTTTCTTTTTTCTTTTTTAGAGACAATGTCTTGCTCTGTCATTGAGGCTGGAGTGCAGTGGTGCGATCACAACTCACTGCAGTCTCGAAATCCTGGGCTCAAGCCATCTGATCCTCTCACTTCAGCCTGCTGAAGGCACATGCCACCACACCTGGCTAATTTTTAAATTTGTTGTAGAGACAGGTGTCTCCTTATGTTGTCCAGGCTGGTCTCAAACTCTTAGGTTCAAATGAATCTTCCCACCACAGCCTCCCAAAGTACTGGGATTACAGGGATGAACCACCATACCCAGCAGTCCTTTAAGATAAAAATATATATAAAAATGCCGGGCGCGGTGGCTTCAAGCCTGGTAATCCTCAGCACTTTGGGAGGCCGAGACGGGCGGATCACGATGTCAGGAGATCGAGACCATCCTGGCTAACAACGGTGAAACCTGGCCGTCTCTACTAAAAATACAAAAAATTAGCCGGGCCGTGTGGGTGCGCCCTGTAGTCCCCAGCTACTTGGAGGGCTGAGCAGGAGAATGGCGTGAACCTGAGGCGGAGCTTGCAAGTGAGCCAAGATCGTGCCATGCACTCCAACCTGGGTAATACAGCGAGACCTTCCGTCTCAAAAAAAAAAAAAAAAAAAAAAAAAAAAAAATATATATATATATATAATAAAATCTCAAAGACTAATATTTTATAGCATCTAATTATTTAAGTAAATAATTTGGGGTGATAATGATTCTACTTTCCTCATCTTTTATCTCAAACACTTTTTTTTTTGTCCCTTACCCAGCCATCAACACTTATTCAACCACTCTTTCACTGCTTTTTTTTTTTCTTTTTCTTTTATATATGGGCTCTTGCTCTGGTGCCCACGCTGGAGTGCAGTGGTGCAATCATGGCTCACTGCAGTCTGGACTGCCTGGGCTCAAGAGATCCCCCTGCCTCAGCCTCCCAAGTACCTGGGACTACAGGCACACACCACCACACGTGGCTAATTTTCTTTTTAAAACATTTTTTGGCCAGGCACAGTGGCTCATGCCTGTAATCCCAGCGCTTTGGGAGGCCGAAGCGGGTGGATCACCTGAGGTCAGAAGTTTGAGACCGGCCTGGCTAACATGGTGAAATCCTATCTCTACTAAAAATACAAAAAGTTAGCCGGGTAGGCTGAGGCAGGAGAATTGTTTGAACCCGGGAGGCAGAGGTTGCAGTGAGCTGAGATCATGCCACCACACTGTAGCCTGGATGACAAGAGTGAAACTCCATCTTAAAAAAAAAAAAAAAAAAAAACACCAAAAAAAACACATTTTTTGTGGAGATGGGGTCTTGCTATGTGCCCGGACTGGTCTCAAACTCCTGGCCTCAAGTGGTCCTACTGCCTTGGCCTCCTAAAGTGCTGAGATTACAGGCATGAGCCACCATGTTTAGCCCATTATTTCTTTTATTCAACCACTCTCTGTAGTAATACTTCATTTACCCTACCTCATTAAGAAGCAGCCGTTCCTGAGACTTTTCAAGGTAAGTAAAAGTTATTCCTAAAATACCAATGTTTCTAAAATTCTATTTTAAACAAAACATCTGTTTCTAAATGTAAACTGATCCCAATTAGTTTACCCTAAGACTACTGAAATATATAGGGGTATCTGGGTCTAAATTAAGTGGTCTTGGGCAGCTGTACTTTTGGAGTTCCTCTGTTAATGACTTACAGTTTTTATGGCCTGTCCTTGTTCTCATTTCTTCTTACTAGAGCTCTGAATTCTTGAAGCAATAACCACCCTCTTTTTATCTGCTATTAGTGTTGACTGTGTTTTGGGAAACCAGGCATCAGTTTGAACTGATTTGTTTTAAAAAAAGATTGAATTGTTTGTGGATGAGGGACTGAAGAAGTAATGAGGTGGGTGAGGAGAATTACACAATAATTTTAACAATCTGGGCCCAGATAGACTTTTTTAGAGGTTCTGAGCTGTTTTAAAAAGGTGAGATTGCTGCACAAAAGATGCTCTGGAGGAGAAAAGTGCTAATGTTAGTTTTCTTTCTACTCATAGGCTAACTTACCAAGTGCATAAACACATACATATTTAATGACATATGAATTTGCTTCTAGTTCAGTTGATACATGCATGCATATGTAGAAAAGTAATTAAATAATGAGAATTATCAAATAAAAAAAGAAAAAAAGAAAAGCCCACTTCACCAACACAGGAGCTACATAACAATGTTTCTTCTCAAGTGTGTCTACTGACATGTATATGCAGAAAAATTGTTAATATAACAAGCCACTAAAAGAAAACAAGAAGCCCACTTCACAAAATACAGAAAAATAGTGACTACCTGTTAAAGACTCACTTTTAGTGGTGGAGTGTACATTAATTCATGCGGATTAACTGTGTTTAGAAACTAACTTTGCAGATGTTAAAAACCACTGTAGATGTAAATAAGAACATTTTCCTTCTAAGCATTTCAATTTTTTAGAATAACTTTTCACATTAGCAGATTATAAACATGTGTGTTTGGCTAATAAACCTAGATTTCCCCCTAAACACATAATTCTGATAAAGTCTAAGAAAAAAGAAAGAGAGAAAGAAACAGGAAGACATTTTTTTATGTGCAGAGAAATGTCTTCTTCAGGCCAAGGTCACATAGCCCATGCTAATTTGCATGGTTTTAAAAAAAGTGTTCTAATTATATCCTACTCTAACATACCTGTGATTCATCAAAAGAAAAAAAAAATCAACTCCAGGTTGGACTTTTTGTGACCTGGAAGCTCTCTGGCCCTGTAACCCTCCTTGGTACTTAGTATGGTGTGTTTTCAGAAACCGTAATACAAGTTATGTTTATTAACTGCTTATTAAAATGACAAAGGAAATAACATAATGCATAAAATATAACCAGATTATCCACTAGTTTGGATTACCTTTACTAATGTTCTCTTTTAGAAGGGCAGATAAATGGGAATTAACTTTTGTCAAGCCCTTTTGTATGAGTCTTTATTTATTATAAGAATTCCTGAAAACGACTTAAGAAATGGACATGGAACCAGAGACAACAAACAAAAATGAAATTCTTCTAGTCTCAGGTAACATTTCTTAGTGCAAGAAATAAAGTATTTTCTAAGCCTTATTCTGGGTACACATTTTGCTCTGAGCTTTATTTGCTTTTTGCAACAGCATTTAAGAGAAAACCAACTGACCATTTACAACCTAAACAATGGCTTTGGGGTATGATTAAGAAATGCACCTGGGCTCACTCAAACAACACGTTTGTTTAACCTGGTGACTTTCCTGTGTCTGGGGTCAGGCAGGAGCAATCTTGGTTGGGGGCAGGAAAGAAAAGCAAATATAACTGACTCACTGAGAACAAAATGGTTGCACTAACTACCCTTTGTAATTACAACTGTTTTAACAGTTTCTAGTAGGCAAGGCTATCATTTCAGTGACCCACTGTAATTTGGGATGAAACCCCAGGAAATTATGCCAACTTTGGAATAGGAGTTGCATTTCTGAGTTTACTCAGCATGATGAATCCACTAAAATGCTGACTATCCTTTTTTTGGCATAAACTTACGTCAAGGGGAAAATGAACATTAAAATGAATATAGCTAGAGAGGCAAACTATCACAACATTCACTCCCAGGAGCAGACCATAGTTTATTTTACTTTCTGGATCTTTTTATTATGAAACATTTCAATCATATAGAAAAATGCAGAATAAAATAACGAACACCCCCCCCAAACATCATTTAGTTTTGATAATCACCAACATGTGGCCAATCTTATTTTATTGTACCCTATCCACTCTGCTCTTCAAAATTATTAAAATATATATATATACACACATATCCTTTTAGAGATGGGGTCTTGCTCTGTTGCCCAGGCTGGAGTAAAGTGGTGCAGTCATAGCTCACTGTAACTCGAAATCCAGGGCTCAAGTGATTTTCCTGCCTAAACCTACCCTGGTGGCTAGGACTACAGGTGTGCAACACCATGCCTGGCAAATTTTAATTTTTTTTTTTTTTAATAGAGAACAGAGTTTCACAATGTTGCTCAGGCTGTTCTCAAACTTCTGGGCTCAAGCGATCTTCCTGCTTCAGACTCTCAGCAGGATTACCGGCATAAGCCAATGCACCAGCCTGCATTAAAGCAAATCCCAGACAACTGATGTTGTATTTCATAAAAGCTTCCACTGACAATATATGCATATATTTTCATAAAGATCACTACAGAAATCTCACTGAGCATGAGATGTCTAAACCAACTTTAACCACATCTTGTAAAACATTTTACACTAAAACCTATCTGCCTAGAAAACCAATTTGCTTGAATATAAGTGGGTAATTAAAATGACAAAATAAGTTTAAACAGAACCCTCTATTAATTTATGGGAGGAAAAATAGCAACATTCTCAGATTGGGAAAATAGTGCATGTTACTTTATCCCTATGGTTCTAGTCTTTGTGGACATTCCAATCAATGAGAGACAAGATTAAAAGGAACATGGTTAGATTTGCCTGGATGGAGCTTAGAAGAGTAGGTAGAGGCTACTAAGGGGGCCGGGAGCTGCCTGGAATAAAACTTTTCCATTTTCCTTCACTACTGTACATCCAGAATAAAACAGAATGCCAACCGGCCAAAACTTAGGAGCTTCAAAAGGCACTCATCAAGCAGACTAGCTATTTACAATAATTTATTACCAATCTTAAAGATCAAAAGGAACTCCATGAAGCATTTAGATTCAATTCCTTACTGCCTGATGACTAAGTTGTAGAGGAATGAAGGGAAGCCAAAATAATCTGAGGTGACTTTGATACAATGCCACAAAGGATATGAAGAGGAAGCTGGTAGAAGCTGCAAATGGCTAGGTTCCATTAAGAGTTCTAATAAAAGAATGGAATTTCCCTTAACTGCGAATTTAAAAATGTTAGAAGTGGGCGAAATTTAGACAAGCCAGGCAAAACCTGTGATTTGCCATTGCCTTTTTATTGTTGTTGTTAAATGTTAACTTTAGCCACTGCTGCACTTATGTTCATTAAGTGGCTTCGTCTAAAAAAAAATGTAACGTTACCTTCAGAAATCTGGCCAATCTCATTCCTTTTGCTGTTGTATTACTTATCAGCCTGCTCCTTCTGTCTGCATTGTCAGACACTATTGGCTCTCTCAATCTCTTTCAAACAAATTGCTGCATTCTGCAATGTGATTGATTTAGCTTGAAAAATGTAACTTGGAATGAGATAATTTTTAGTATTACATATCACCATGGTCACATGAAGCATAAACATCTCTTTTACAAGTTTTTGGTGCTTAAGTCAATTGGTCACTATAGAAACACTAGAAGCTAGTGTTTCAAATCCTTTCAACTTCTATGAACTGGCACAATTTTTCCCTCCTGAATCCAGACATCTCTGTATTTTCAACCGAGGAAAGTAGTTTTCACACTACTTATTTTGGCTAGTTAAAAAATCCCTACCACATGTCTCCCTGTAAATTCATAGATAAAGATTTAAGTTTATATTAGCATTTCAACTGTGCACATTTTTTGTTTGCTTCTGAAATCACCTCGAATTAACAGATTTACTGGAATCTTACATGGTTTAGAAGTTTTGCGCAAGTCTCAGAAACCTTGTAATCTATTTCCCCATGAAGATGTGGTGTTAAGCATTTTCTTAAAAATGGCTACACATTTTTTTCTTTTTAAAAGAGTCCTTATCTTTTACAAATATATTGTAAAATACTTGCAAGTGAAAAGATGTCTAGGAATTCTTCAAATATGAGGGATGGAGAATGTAGGGTATAAATGAAACAAGACTGACTATGAATCTATGAAGCTGTGGGATGGGTACATGGGGGTCGTTATGTTATTTGGTCATTTTCTGTGTAGCAAAGCTCTAGGCAGTAGATATTTCAGTTATAATGCTAGGTACTAATTTTATTAGGATTTTATTTAGAAAATAACTTTCTATCAGGAGCAATGAAGAATCAAGTTTTACAGTCAGCATTTCAATTATCTTTACCAATCCAAAACCTAAGTTCCTCCAGTATAGCATTCGGAAAGAAAACACAAAACCCAACCAAACAAAATATACCCCAAAATGTATCTTTTCACTGTCTTTGAGATTGCAGTGCCAATATATAACTAGATTTCAATGTGAATAAAATATAATTATTATAGCTCAGAAATATAACATTTCTGTTTTCTTTAAAAGGGATAAAGAGCTAAAAAATTTAAATTGAAATATAAATGTAATTGGCAAGTGTATTTCATAATCACCGTATGTTGGTGAAAATTGTACTATACATTCGGAAAGACTTTAATACTTAATATGCTATTAACATGCTTCTCTTACCTTGTGATTATATGGACTGTAAGAATGAAATACCCGAGAAAGATCTTTTGTCCTTTGCTTTTTCTGTGAAAAGAAAAAACAAAAACAACATACAAACAATTCAGTTGTCAGCAGATAAAAAATATACGTGTGTATATATCTCTACATATATAAAGATACTATTTTTTTTTTTAGAGATTCTTCTTTTGTGGAGGCTGAGGAGACACAGGGATGCAATTAAAAACCAAAGTCACTTTACGGTTATGTGGGTCATTGTCACAGAACAACCAGGTGACCTAATCCTAGAAGATTTCATAACTAAAACACTAATCATCATCAAAAACTGTATTTGAAAATACATAAAATACATATCTAAGACTAAAATGAAGAAAAAACTGAAAAAGAAAGAAAATTTAATGCACAGGCACTTCTGTTTTCGTTGTAATACCAACTGCTGTTACTCAGAATTGGGCACAGACATTCATTCATTGAAACGATACGCCTCCTTCAGGCTTCCTGGTTACGGCTTGGGTCTGTCTGCTTGAGCTTGCAGCTGTGAGGATACCTTTATTGTGTCATTGCTATATAGCCTAGGTACCTTGCGTGGTGTTTTACACACAGTAGGTACTCAATAAATATTGGCTAAGTTAATGAATAAATGAATGTATGAGTTATACAGGCATATAACCTTAATATCTGTAATGATGACACATAAGCCTCATAGATTAGTTATGAAGAGAAGGTTCTTTTGGCCAAGCATGGTGGCTCATGCTTGTAATCCCAGCACTTTGGGAGGCCGAGGCAGGCGGATCACTTGAGGCCAGGAGTTTGAGATCAGCCTGGCCAACATGGAGAAATCCAGTCTCTACTAAAATTACCAGAAAAATTAGCCAGGTGTGGTGGTGGACGCCAGTAATCCAAGTTACTCAGGAGGCTGAGGCAGGAGAATCGCTTGAACTTGGGAGGCAGAGGTTGCAGTGAGCCAATATTGTACCACGGCACTCCAGCCTGGGTGACAGAGGGAGACTTCATCCCCTACCCCCCCTCCAAAAAAAGGGAAGGCTCTTTTCACTTCTAATGATGTGCTCTTCTTAAGCTGAACCCAGGCATTACATGAGTCCCCTCTCCATCCCCTGCTCCTGGGTGTGTCTGTGGCAAGCAAGAAGTATGAAGTTCTCTTACTACAGCCAATTAGTTAATATAAAAGTGGCTTTTTTCTCATCCACTGTGATCCCTGCCCCATAACCACCATGAGCAATTTGTGTATGGGTCTGAATCTTCTATGCATACACACACACACACACACACACACACACACACAGATTACCACTGCTTTCAAAGAAAAGAGATTATTCTATGTACAGCTATCCCTTAGTACTCCCCATAGATACCAAAATCCACTGATGCTCAAGTCCCTTATGTCAAATAGTGCAGAATTTGCATATAACCTATACACATGCTCTTGTACGCTTTAAGTCATCTCTAGATTGCTTAGAATATCTCATACAATGTAAATACTATGTAAATAGTTGTTACACTGTATTTTATGTGTATTATTTTCAATGGTACTCTTATTATTGTTATTATTTAGAGACAGGTTCTCACTCTGTGGCCCAGGCTGCAGTACAGCGGTATGATCATCGCTCACTGCAGCTCTGAGCTCCTGGGCTCAAGTGCCCCTTTTGCCTCAGCCTCCTACCTGGGATCACAGGCGTGAGACACCAAGCCTGGCTGTTCTTTTAATTTTCTACATATTTTGATGCCCTGTTTGTTGAATCCACAGATGTGGAATTTGCAGTTATGGAAGGAAGACTATACATTGTTCTGAAATTTACTTTTTCCACTACACAATTTGTCCTGGCAAAACTTCCTTAGTTGTACGTACAGATCAGCAATTCTCTAAAGGGAGTTTTTCAAAGTTTTTGACATCCAAAAACTTTACAAATGCAAACTTTTCTGTAATTCATTTCAGTTTTTTAATATAATCATAATCTTTGCACAAACATCTTTGCCAGTCTGAGTGTATTGAAAAATAATAAATTATGGAAGTCCAGTTTCAGGATCAGACAATACACACATGTATTACCTTAACTGGTAAAGTCAAATTACCTCCTCCCCACAAATATTGCACCAATTTGTCCCCCTCAGCAACAGTGAATGAGAGAAGGGATCTCAGCTTAAGTTGGTAATTCTTAAGAATTTCTCTCTTCCATTTAAAGGTTAGAATGTTTCTAAATTTACAGAGGCAATCAATGTTTTTAGAACAGATATTGAACATTTTCCTAGCTGGCAATAACAGAATTTATTTCTTGTCCATCATAGGTTAGCCCATAACTACATCTTGAAATTCTGTCACACAGGTGGTCTGTTTGTCCTCAACACTGCCCCTGTCTTGCTTCTGTTTCTACTCTGATGTTATTCCAACTGCCAGGAGACTGCTTCTGTCTTCACTTGTGAATGAATCCTTGACTGCTATCCTGTGTTCTAGGGAAGTATCTTCTACCTCCTCTAGTGTCCTCAAGGACACAGCTATTATACCTCCCCAATGCCGCAGACCCCTGCCTAGCTCTACATAATCCTCTGCATCTCCTTAGTTAAGCAGTTGGACCCGATATTAATAAGCACCTTGTAAATAAAATCATTTGTACATACTCATAGTATGAGTTTCCTTGTAGATCAGTTTCCCTATTTCAGAGCTGTCTTTGAAGTCACAATTCCAGTGGCAGTCCTTCAAACCACCTGGCCTTGTTGCGACCATCTGACACCCACTGAAAAGTCATCTCTCCTGCAGCTCTGTCAAAATTCCTGCCTCCTCTCTCCACCTCTGAGCAGTGCTTCTGACCACCAAATTCTAAAGTAATTTAACACTCCCTTCCCCTGGAGAGCAAAAATATATCAGTAAGATGATTGGAAACAGTTCCTGTGGCTAATGAAATGTTAGTTCTGTGAGCCTTGGAATCTGCTTTGAACAGGTCATTTGCCCATCAAAATTTCATTAGCTTATAATTTTTTCTTTTCTTCGCATATACCCACTTATTCGGTGAAACAGTTCTTGGCTTATACTTCAATCAGAAGAAAAATGATGGAGACTAACACTTCCTTTGTTAAGAGACTTGATATAAAACACTGGGGAAAATATTTTCAGAAAGGAAATTATGCTAGATAAAATAAAATAGGTAGCATATCAGTATTAAACTTAGGAGGTGCCCCAAGAACTGAAGCTTATCAGAAATGGCTGAGTGACCAGCTTGCATTGGCAGGTGGAAAAGGATTATTCAGAAGTTGTTTTGTGTGACCTAATGTAGGTTTTGATTTTACTTTGATGGCTAACACTTACACATGCTTTTTATCCTAAGTACCTCAGTTTTGGGAAATAAATGGAGGATAACTAAATAACACTATGCATATTAGCCTCAAAGACCCAGTAAAGAAACAATGCCTTTTCTGACAACAAATTTATTATATACAAATACTGTGAAGTCTTGGCATATTGAAGGTTATAGGCATCCACCCAGTTAACTGAAAACCACTGCTATTCTTCCTCTGAGATCAGTCACACAACCCAGTGGAGTATCTTCTGGAATCCAGAACAGGGGTTGGCAAATTATGGCCCCACAGACAATCTGACCCGCTGCCTGTTTTTATTTTTTAAAAAAAGTTTTATTGAAATGCAGCCACAAATCCTAAAGTACTTACTATCTGGCCCTTTATAGAGAAAGGTAACCACCCCTGATCTAGAATCTCTATCCCTGACCATGTCTACTTCTGGAAGTCATCCCTTAACTCCAAACCCCATGAACAACTAACTGTCCTGCAAAATTCCTGGCTCCTTCTATTTGCTCAACGGACAGTTCCAAGAGCCAATCGTAACCTATATACTGCAACATTGGGATGAATGTACCAAGCATAATAACAATTAGCTGCCTTGTTTTCAGGATATTTCCTCAGTGCTTCTATGTACAGGCAAAAAATATTCCCAGTGGCTTTCTAGAGCATGCTGAAATAGATATGGGGCTTTCAGAGCCGTCTGTATTCACACTGTAACTGCTGATGACAGAAGCTCTGAGAAGAAATCATTTACTAAGTTCTAGCACTAAAGCCAAGTAAGTTTCATACACAAGTAACTAAAACACGGCCATTATTACTAGTGAGCCAGTTTCTCCTATGTAGGCAATGTTAAGAGAACTACTCTACAAAACCTGTCGAGCCTTGCTATCAGCAGTTTTAACTGAAATGAAAAGCTGAGCCAAAAATGGAATAATTAGGTATTTTCCTATTGCATCATAGCGTATGCCTAAATTACCTCCCAGTTTTTAGCCTGTTAAAACAAACATCTCAGTCATGCAACCACCTGTTAGTTCTCCAAATGTTTAAAAAGTAAACATGTTAAACAAGTTGTGTGATGGACTTGTAACAAGGGTGGCCAGAGTACAGTGAGTATGGCAAACATTTTTCCCCAAATTGTACAAGGTACCTTCAAGGTACCTTCATCATTAATCCCAAGGTACAGGCCACAGAGATGAGAGGATATTTAAAAGTAATTACATGCTGTGTCCTGCATTCTATGTGGGCTGCCGTGGGTTTAAAAAATGAGGCAGTATGCATGTTTGGTAAAACTTCTAGATTCCCGAGAAGCTGAACCTCTGTAATCTTCATCTTACAGGCACTTCATAAATTGCTTTCATATTCCACTCTCCAAGGACAGAAAACACTGATGACCTTTTTTTTTTTTTCTTCTTATACTCATGTTTCAACTCCTTTACAGACAAAACCAAACAAAACTAAAGACCCCAAGTGAGTATTTTTAACAGTTCAGCTTTCCAGACAATGTAATCATTTCAATTTTTATCAAAGATACATAACAGAGCTCAGTTCTGAAAGAGGCTCCGCATGTTATAACAGCTTGTATTCTGAATGTGAGGTTATACAACCAATCAAATTTTAGCAGTATCCACGAACTTAACTTCTTTTGGTTCCCCAAACCAATTCAATGCTTTCTGTATCCATTCTCTAGTTGTTGATTAATGTTTTCCCAAATAAAATGGTGTTATTATAAGGAAAAGCTATAATAAGACTATGGACTTCATTTCTACATACAGAGTCTTAAAAACGATAAAGCCTACAAGTTTTCAAAGGGTTTGATATGTTTAAGGTATATTACAATACAATTTAAATGTTCTGCAAGCCTTCATCATACTTTGTGGTAAGAAGCCAAAGGAGCAGGGTTGAGTTTCAGCATGCTGCATTTTTCCTGCTCCCTTTCTGGTAGAGAGCCTAAGTAGTTAGCCTGTAACTGGCAGGTAGCAGAAAGGCAGGAAGAAAAGATAAGGAACCAAGGCAACTCACAAACTGGACAATCAGGTTCGGAATAGAGTCACACAGGAGTGCCTGAGGCAAAAAGGCAATGGTGGTCTAATGGGGACCAAGAGTTATGCCTGAAAAAAATTCCAAAAGAGACTGGAGTGCAATTCCAGGTAATACATGCTAGGGCTCCAGCACTGGTGAGTTACTACATGACAGAAACAGACAGTAGAAGTTAGAAAACTACATCCTAAGGCAAAAAGGCTTAAAGAGCCAAGAGGTGCAAGATGAAAACAACAAGTGACTGAGGGTCAAGGGGTCCTTGGTGAAGAACTAGTCAGGAACTGGGAGAGTCACGCAGAGAACAAGGGCTTACTAAGATGCAATAAGAGACACTGAAGTCAGGGATAGGAAATGAAGAAGCCAGTAAACACTGAGTGCAGTGAAGGTGTTAACTACCAAGGATGTGGACTGAGGCTAAGTCAGGTCTGATGTTTACCTTGGGAACTTCCTGCGGGGGTGGGTTCCAAAATAAGGGTGTGGGCAATGCTGGGCCCATTACATTCAGTCAGCAATGTGACAGCATTTGGTTGAAGAAGGAAAATGTTATTTCTGATGGGAGAGTTCAGTGTTTGATAAAAGCAAGCATAAAAGAACTGATTCCATAGATAGATTATGCTTTTATAGACTATAAGGAAGAAGACTGAATATAGGTACATGGAGAGAGAGAGAGAAGAGGGAGTACCTAGTTGGGCTGAAGAAATGGCTAAATGATTAGAACACACAATGCAAAAAATACAGTGACAAATGATCCAATTTGTGCTTCAGAAAGAGCTTCCTAATGGTGTTAAAGATAAAGCCCAAGTGGGACAAAGGCAAGAAGCTGAAGACAGTAGGAGAGGCTGTTGCAAAATCACTCAGAAAAAAATAACACCTTAATTTAAGCTAGGGGCAAGGGGAGAAGGTGGGACAGATTAACAGCTGGGAGGCAGGATGGACAGCTCTTGGTAACTGATTAGATAGGAGCACAGAGAGGGATGAGCAGAAGAGGACTCCCAGGCTACTGGCCCAGATAACCAAACAGGAGAAGTACCCTTCATTGACAGAAGAATCTAGACTGAGACGGGTTTTGGAGACTGGGGGGAAAAAGGATAATTCAGTTCTGAATATAGGGCAGTTGAGGAGGCTGTTAGACATTTGGAGAGAAAATAAGAAGGAAGTTAGATATAAAGGACTTGGGAGTCATGAGCATATTGGTGCAATTTAAAGCAGGATAGGGATGGGATCACTCAGGGAGAATGTAGAGCGATGGAGGCAAGAAGATAAGAAGATTGAGGTTAAAATCCTAGCAAACAATAGCTGTTTGGTCTTGGGCCAGGTATCTGCTCTGTACTTCCTATATAAAATGAAGACGCTAGATTTGGCCACTGCTTCTCAATCCTTGTTGCAGGTTAGAACTATTACCGAATCTTTAAAATATACCAAAGCTTCAATCCTAATCCCCAGTGACTCTGATTTACTCGGTCTTCTGGGGCCTGGACAAAAGTGTATTATTTAAAAGCTCTCGGGTATTTCCAAAGTGTGGCCAAAGATGAGAAACACTAGTCAAGATGATCCCAAAGGTCTCTTCCAACTGTTAGCCTCTATGATTCTGGATCGGTTCCCCACTGTCTTTCAGCTACTGCCATTCTGTGTTCTGAATTCTATCAGTCATTTTAATCTCTGTATTATGCCTGCAGCTTTGCCTTATTTCTTGACCTCTTCCTTTCCATAAAAGAATGGACTCTTTATGTAAGAATTCCTCTGGGGCACAGTAAGGCTGTGGCTGCAGTACAACCTACTGCTGTATATTTAGTTCCCTAGCTGGTAAGTGCTTCTGAAAAATAAATGGAAAGCTAACTTAATACACTGGACTTTTTATTGTGTTATCAATGTGTAAAGCATCAGAAGCTTAATCAAAAGTACTTGAGAATATCAGCGCTCAATCACAATCTCACTTTTATATTATACATATTTTGATAGTGTCCCTAAGATGATAATACTCATTTAAGATCAATGAGAAGAAGGGGAAAAAAAGTCCCTGGAATTTAAACCATGAATCTCAAATTTTAGAAATCAATTATAACATCAATGATGTGAAATACAGTTAGTGATAAAAAAAAATCCCAAAATACACAGTGAAACAGGTAAACTCTTCAAAATCTCATCTGCTTTTCCTTCATAAGGCACATATAATACTTCCTTATTCTTTTATGAGAAATTACTGTGAGGGTGGCAGGGAAAACAAAGAACAAGAAGGCTGTGGCTCTATTCCATATATATTTTTTACCCCTTACTCTCTAGGTAGGTCTGCAAAATAACTAAGATGACCATAAATGCTTTTGACTGTTGTCTTGAATCCATTTACAGCAGATTCAAGGAAAGTTATCAGAGTCTTCAGTTTCTCCCATATCCAAGTGGTGGGGGCACAGAGTAAGCATTTCTTAGAGGACACCAAAACAGCAGACTTCTCTAAGAGTGGAAGTTAGAAAATAGGTAAGTGAATTTGTTCACCCAACTGTAATGATATTCAAATAAAATAACCAAGCAAATGTGGAAATGTATAGCTGATTTTAAATCACAGTAGATATCAGTGGGAAATACTTTTTTTTTTTTTTCAGCCTTATGGTTTCTAAAATAACCTTAGAGGAAGGAAGTTGCAACCATCAGCCTCTCATTTTCACAGGGGACAGGGAGTGGGGGTGGTAGAGGAGCAGGCACCATTTATCCTGGCAGGTCTTTAACTAGGCAACAAATGCTGAAGAAAATGCAAAGAGAAAATTCTGTGTTAATTCAGTGATGTGTGACAAAATAAAATGTAGGTTGCCATACCTTCTCCTATCAACCTTATTTTATTTTCTAAAGAGAACATTTCTTTGCAAGGAAAGGTCATTATTTGGTAACAAAGGCAAGGCTAGCACATGAGGAAAGCAAGAGACTTAACTAATTTATAGTAGTAAGTGTTGCCAAAATGATTAGCCTTTACTGGCAGTTAGGCCAGAAACAGCCTTAAAACATAGGTCAAATCCCTGCAAAATAAAAAGACAAAGTCAAAGGGCAGTAAGTCCACCACAATGGTTCATTCAAACGTCCTTTGTCTGACAACTTCTGGGTACTCAGAAGTAGCCCACAAGAACACGAGTTGCTATAAATCTCAATTCAATATCACTAACCTTCACTCTGCCCTTCTAACTGACCACAATTGTTAACTGTATGACCTATATGGATTATTATAGTATTGTTTCCTTTCCTGGACTACCTGTGTCCAATCTTCACCCTCTAAATCAATGGTTGGCAAAATATGACCTGTGGGCCAAATACTACTGGTTGCCTTTTGTACAGTCTGTAATTTGTTTGTACATTTAAAAATGGCTGAAAAAAAAAAAAACGCAAAAAGCACAAGAATATTTGTGACATGTAAAAATTATATGAAATTCAAATTTATATATATAAAGTTTTATTGGAACACAGCCATGCTCATTCCTTTATTAACATTGTCCATGGTTGCTTTTCTGCTATCATGGCAGAGTTGAATGGTCGCAATAGAAAATGTACGGCCTATAAACCTGAAAATATTTACGATGTGGCCCTTTTTTAGAGTTTGCTAACCCTTGCTCTAAACCCTTGGTTTGCAACCCTGGCTGCAAATTGGAATCACCTGGGGCTTTAAATAATACTGAGGTGTGGGTCCCAGTGCCGGATATCCTAATTGATACAGGGTGCAGTCCAGGAGTCGTGTTTTAAAACTTTCTCTAGGTGATGCGAATGTGAAGCCAGAGTTTAGAACCTTTGTTTAATCACCCTTTACTGGGGCCACAGTAAGCTTTATAATGCATGGTCAACTAATGGCATTCTTCTGTTTAGGACTCCCTACTGCTCGGAGAATCAAATTTCAAGTACTGCATTCAAGCTTGTCCCAGTTTTCCAGCTAACACCAAAGGCAATGTCTTGTTCCTTAGAGACCCTGCATTTTTCTGACTCCACATCTTGCTAATGCTACTCTCTCTGCCTGGAATGCCCTTGCCACCATCTCCATGTATTAAATTCATTCCAAAGGGCCCAATTCAAAGATCACTTCTTCCATGCAGGATCCTCCCAAACAGAAAGAGCCCACCTATGTACTTCCAGAGATCTCTTCACCACTTTCATGGTGAGTTAACTCCACCTCGAAGAAAGAAACCATGTCTCGGTCATCTGGATAGCATCCCTTCCTTCAGTAACACTTTATTCAAGTGCTTTGCATATGGGAGATGGCAAAACAAAACAAAACAAAACAAACAAACAAAAAACCTGTGTACCCCTTTAAGTTCACATTTCAGTTTTACCTTCATTGAAACTTCTAGTTCTTCAAACTATCCATTCAGGTCACCTTTTCCCTCCGGGTTCTAAATTCAGACACAAAACTTCAATCTATTTCTTGTCAGTAACCTGAGCTTCCACATTGCTTTGTCTTTCATTCCCCCTACAATCTCCCACTCCCACCTTATATAGTTAAATCACTCAATCCCCGAGCACCTGGGGACTTAGGCCACCTCAGCACTACTTGGTCATTCCTCTGTGAGTAGACATTCAATTGCTGTTTCTATTCCTCATAAAAGCCTCCCAACCAGTTTCTGTCTCCATTGTCATCCTTTATATATAAAATCCATTCGTCAAGCTCTAAAACTTAGGTGATTAATTGAATGACATATTCATTCGACACATTTACTGTGTGCCCACTGTGCAGGCATCATACTAGTGAGACAGAAAGAAAGCTGGATGAGGCCACTGGACTCAATAGAGCTTTCAAACTAGTGGGAAGAAATAATTACTATACTTAACCAAGCAAGCAGGTACACAATAAGTGCATAAATGTTTGTTGGATTAATTCCAAAAGTTCTGAATATTGACATTTGGTATTAACACTGCTCACCAGATTACTAAGGCAAATGCAAATTTTTGTGCTGGATGGAATTATTACTTTTATAACTATAAATAGTACTTTAAGACAATAATTGTAAAAATTCCGGAATTTGAAACATGTTTCCCAGGGATTTTGCTTTAAGTCCATTTATATTCAAGGCATGAATTTCTTTTTAGTATGTTTGCACTCTCATAAAGATTGCTCCTTTCTCCAATGACAAGTTCCATAGAGAACAGGGGAATGACAGCATTTAGTATCTTTTGTTGAGAGAAAAATATTAGGAAAGAAAAAAATCAACAGCTATATAGCATGGTTAACCCTTACCTTAAAAAAGTAAGTAAATAAACAATCAATTACAGTCCAGAATGTAGCGAGACAACTGATTTGCTGTTCACATATACAGATATTAGGCACTAGTTTTTTTTTTTTTTTTTTTTTTTTTTTTTTTTTTTATGAGATAAGAGTATTGCTCTGTCACCCATGCTGGAGAGCAGTGGCACACTCTAGCTCACTGCAACCTCTGCCTCCCAGGTTCAAGCCATTCTCCTGTCTCAGCCTCCCAAGTAGCTGGGACTACAGATGCCTGCCACCACGCCCCCTTCTTTTTGTATTTTTAGTAGAGACAGGGTTTCACCATGTTGGTCAGGCTGGTCTTGAACTCCTGACCTCAGGTGATCCAACTGCCTCAGCCTCCCAAAGTGCTAGGATTACAGGTGTGAATCACCACGCTGGGCTGAAGACACTAAGTTTTATAACATACCCAAATAACTGAGACTACAAGAATAAATACTGTGTCCCCATCAACGTCCTCGCCCCTTTGAATATCCCGAATCTAAACTATTTGATAAAGCAAAGCAAATAGGGCTTAATCCAAATCTTTTGAATTTTACTTTCCAATAATTTTAGTATTTCTGGATACATTCTTGATATAAATATTACCAATGCATGAAGAAGTTTCAGTTATTTCTAAAATTTAAAATGTTCCTTTAACATATGACAAGATAACTATTCTCGCACTGCTATTTTAGAAAAATTAGCAGTTACAGTGCTAAAACTCTCAAAGTCTGTCCCATCCTCAAAACCCAGCAGATAGTGTGGGGCAACAAATTCACTGCTATCTATGTGCTACACTGTTTTTCATTTTGTTTTCAAAGTTCAAATTAGGAAGGGTGACAACAAGTGGTTTTATTTCTTTAATTTTTTTACTATTTGCTTAATAATAATAATGCCTGATACCAATAAATTATTTTGGTAAAGACAGACAATATAATTAAACAAAAAGTTAAAAAAGGAAGTTATGTTAGAGATATAACTATGAGAGAGTAACACTGTGCAACTGGATAAAGTAAATGCAGTGTGAGTTTTGCTAATTAGTATCCTGGAGTTCTATGTATTTCTATATTGTCATTAAGTTATTTCTCTTCCTTTTATTTATGGAGAGATGGTAACGTGCCTTTACTGAATCTAACATTCAGTGAGTCTGAGCTTGAGCCCAGTATTGTGAAAACAGAGTCTGGATCTGCACAAACTCTATTAATGCTCAGAGCCTCATATCAGCTTCCAGATGCTAATCCACATCGCACCCAAGGGAAAAAGTGATGAGAAAAGAATGGAGAAAACGAAATTTCTCTGACCCACAGATAAGCTGCTATAGAGTTCTAAAAACTGATCAAAGCCAATGCATCTCCCTCATGACCCTGAATAACCCCTGGTGTCACCCCATTTGAAGAGAAGCTTGAAAATTGTTCTCTGCCAGTTATTGCTGCGTCTCTAGATAAGCCCACAACTCGTTTTTATGATGATTCCTCGACTGGGACCTGGAAGGTCAGACATGACAATGTAGGTTTGATAACTCTCCTTTCTACATCTAATTTAGCACCTACTGTAAAAAATCATTTCTATCAGCAATGCACCCATCACTGATATCTCTCTCTGCCCCATCAAACCAATAATAAGAGTCTAAAATTCATTTCAGGGGTGGCTGGGCTTTTTGACCTATCTTCTCCTCAAGTACTGTGTCAAAATAAACTTATTTTGTTCCATATATTAAACATACACATTTTCTTTTTTATCTTTGGCCTTTATGACAAAGGAGGCTTTATTTGATAACCAGAAAGCAATTTAATATACAGCTCAATCTTCTCCATTCTCTCATCTTTATGTCACTTCAGAAATCAGTCGATTCTTTTTTATGTTGTAGAGCAAAGGATACTTCAGAGATAGCCAGTGGATGAAAATTTCTGAAGTTGGCTCTTTGCCAAGCAACACTGTCAGCCATCAGCAGGAGGGGTACAGGTATCTATGTGTGTAGGGGGAAGAGGGGGGTTGGGGGTAAAGGCGGGCCAAGAGGCTAGGAAATTACAGAAGAGCAAAGCAAGAGTAAAATAAAGTAGCTGAGTTTCCCCCTGCACCCATTCTAACACCTAAAACAACTCTAGTTATATATAATTTATGTTACATAATCACTCTTTCAGAAATCAACCCATGTTCACACAAGCGGGAAAAGGATGCCCAAACAGTGTAGGTTTCTGTATCAAATGACAGGCCTGGCCATTTTAAGTAACAAGCAACCAGGCAGAAAGTGATGCTTCAGGTCCACTATCATAGACCTCCTGAAGGTTAAGTCCCACTATTCTTCATTCATCCTCTCCACACTTTCAGGGGCTTAGCCTGTGCCTCTCCACTCAGCCTTGGGATACTGCTCTCCCATCCCTGCCAACCTCATCTCCACCTTTCTCTCTTTTCCTTAACTCTTCAGAGAGACATAACGAAGAAGCAAGAGGTCCTAACCATGCACTTATTGCGTATACTGTATGCTTTCTGTTTTCTCATTGGAAGCGGATCCTAAGGTGTTTTTTAAAAAAGTCAGTTGGTTTAACACACAACATGTTTAGAATGTAAAACACACAACATGTTTAGAATGTAAAATCACAGGAGTATCTTAGAAGAGCTCAATGAACTATCTGTGATAATTTTAAAGGAGTTATGCTTAAAGTAAGTTTAATCAGCGTCAAAGTCCAAACATTCTTTTGACACAGATAGTGCTTTATATTTTCAAACTGTAATAACTATATTTTAATAAGCATTTATTAATTTTAAAGATTTGAGTATCTGCTCTGTGTATTTTATTAGTAAATTAAACCCCATCTCTTTACCCATTGTCTGGATCTATCGGCTTCTTCTATCACTGACAGCCAAGACCATAAACATCTTTATTTTTATGTTTTAAATTCCTGGGCAACTTAGAAGTTCTTTATCATTCTATTTATTGTAGAGGAAGCTACATGTTCTTTTGTTTCTTTTCAGCTCTAGCATCTTTTAGCTCTTTATTTTCATGTACACCTAAATAAGATTCTATTTTGGAGAGTTTGCCTATTTTGTGTATGTTGTTTGTTTTTAGCAACTCTGTTAATCTTAAACCCCCTAAAGCATCTGCTTATTTTTTCAGTTTTTTTCAAAATCAGTTATCCATGTATATGATCTAAGAACCAACCAGCTCCACATAGCTTCCCAGCTTCCCTTTCCCATTTCTGCTTCTTTAGAAGTAACCACCATTTCTGCTTCCTTAGAAGTAAATACCAAATTTTGGTATTTACCTCCATATTGCCAAGTTACATGTCATTTTAGCTAATGGTAATTTTTTACTACTAGATACTATCTCCTAACTTCCCTCTAGGGAAGATGAGCTTGCATTCCCTCCCCTGCCCACTCTATGTGTATATTTCTTACCTCCACTTCCCATGGTCATACACATGCTATTCAGATTTTACCCATGTCATATCTAATTATATTTTCTTGTCTGTATATTTTGTTTTCTCTGGAGTTGAATAGTCATTTAAACAATATGCTTGATGGACAAGTGCAGTGACTTATGCCTGTAGTCTCAGCACTTTGGTAGGCCAAGGTGGGAGGATAGCTTCAGGCCAGGAGTTTGAGACCAGCCTGGACAAGATAGTAAGACCCTGTCTCTACAAAAAAAAAAAAAAAAAAAAAAAGCCACGTGTGGTGGTGCACCTACAGTCCCACCCAGCTGGAGGCTAAGGTAGGAGGTGGGAGGATTACTTGAGACCGGAAGTTCAAGGCTGCAGTGAGCCATGACCATGATCATGCCACTGCACTCCAGTCTGGAAGACAGAGAGGCCCTATCTCAAAAAAAAAGAAGCTTAGTTAGTTCTCTATGTCTTTATGACCAATTCAATCCAAGTTCTCTTCCACTTATCTAAATCACCTCTCAAGAAGTACATTCACAATAAGCATTCTATCCTTTTCATCTTCTTGAAGAAGTTTCCTCTGGACCTTTCTGGCACATTCTGGTTTAATCTGTCTATTCTCAAGCTCTGATACATGGCTGTCCCATTTACTACCATCCTGGAGGTTTCGCTCACCTCTCATCTGTGCTGAGTCTGCTGTTTCCTTTATCCCACATCTTTGTATCTTCTTTCTTAGCTTACTCTCTTGTGTTCATGATGTCCAAAATTCTCTAAAGGCTTCCTGAGAAAGGAGTATCCTGAAATCTGATGAATACTTTGGTGGGTACAAAATTCTAGGATGAAAAGCATTTTTCTTCAAAATAGGGAAAGAATCACTCATTTCTTCTCTGGGTGCTGTTGATAAGTTTGAAGTCAATTTGAAATTTGAGTCCTGGTCCTTTGAATGTGACCTGGCTTTTCTCTCTTGTCTTGGCATGGGTGTACATTTCATCCATAATGCTGGGTCCGTGGTGATCACTTTCAGTCTGTTAATTCATGTCCTTCAGTCATTAGAAATGTCCTTGAATTATGTATTGCCAATTTCTTCCTTTCTTTGTTTACTCTGTTTTGGAATTACTATTATTTGAATGTTGGACGCTTCCCGGATTGGTTCTTTGATTTTTCTATATTTTTCCTACTATTTTTCATCTTGGGTTTTTTGGTTCTACTTTCTCTACTCTAAAGTAGAGATTTTCTCTACTTTAACCTTCTAATTCTATTGAATGTTTACCTTTGCTACCATGTTTTTAATTTCTAAGAATTCTTTTTTGCTCTCCCAATCACTTTTTTGAAGATGTCTCAATCTTATTTCATGAATAAAACATCTTCTCTCATTTATCTGAGAATATCGGTAACTTTTTTTTTTTTTAAGTTTTCTTCTTCCTGCCCAGTCCTGTTTCTTTCTTATTTTTTATTTTCTCTATCACTCCATTCCTATCTGTTTGCTTTGGTCCTGTTCTTTGTGTTAGTTAGGGCTTTCCTCGGGTATTTGGTAATCCTTGATTGCTAATTATGTTTAAGAGTAGGAGGCTTAAAAAGTTGATTGACCATCCTCAGCAAATTAAAACAGGAACAGAAAACCAAATACCGGATGTTCTCACTCATAAGTCAGAGCTGAACAATGAGAATACATGGACATAGGGAGAGGACCAACACACACCTGGGCCTGTCAGGGTGAGTGGGGAGCAAAACGAGGGAGAGCATTAGGACAAATAGCTAATGCATGTGGGGCTTAAAACCTAGATGATGAGTTGATAGGTGCACCAAACCACCATGGCACATGTATACCTATGTAACAAACCTGCACGTTCTGCACATGTATCCTGGAACTTAAAGTAAAATAAAATTAAAAAAAAAAAAAAAAAGAAACATTTAATCTAAACCCCGCCCCCCCCAACCCAGAAAACAAAAGCTGATTGAAAGTTCTGAGCCTGTAGCTGCGTTTGTCAATTATGAGTCTCAATATAGGATGATCTGGCTGAACTGTTTAATTACGGAACCTCTGATGTCAACATCTCTAAGTATTGAACTGATCAGGTTTCCCAAAGAAACTCTTCTAAACTGTTGCCAACAAGGAAAGGCATGCAAGATTGCCAGCATTCTAGCTGCTAAATGAACAAAGCGGGCATTCGATATCCATATAGGCACTGAATTCCCCTTGCCCTCAACTGTACCGCAGGTTCTTCAGTCCAGAGACTTTTCATTTTCCCCTCAAAGAATGAGCCTCCAGTCTTTTGCTGGTGTGAGTGAGGAGATGCTACTTGTAAGCCTGAGCTGGGGAGGGAATGGGCAATCCAGCTGCTGCTTCTTAAGTAGTTTTAAACAATCCTTATTTTAGTGCCCTCATTTCCTACTTCATTCTCCCTTTCAAAAGTGCCAGCCGGTTCCTTGACCGTTTGAGGATTCTCTGGTATATATGAAGTTGGTTCATAGCTTGGGTTTTGGTTTCTCCCCACTGCTAGGTTGGCACTTAGGTTTCTTCAGGTTGGTGAGG
The DNA here is from genome assembly GCF_001698545.2 of Rhinopithecus bieti. Lineage (NCBI taxonomy): Eukaryota > Metazoa > Chordata > Mammalia > Primates > Cercopithecidae > Rhinopithecus > Rhinopithecus bieti. The sequence goes on from NW_016805612.1 coordinate 1,314,640, forward strand.
TGAGCTGCCAATTTCTAGCTGCTCCCCAGCTGTCACAATTTTGTAGTGGGGTTTCCCCTCCCAGCCTGTCCTCTTTATATTTATGGGTTACTAATTCCTGTCCTGAAAAGCTCTATGATGTATTTTGGCAGGATTTGAGAGACAATGAAACTAGACCTGTCTTAATCTTTCCTTGTAAATCTGAAACCAGACTTACTCTTGGAAGAATTGTTAGTACACTCATGGCCTGTAGTCACAGCACTTCGGGAGGCAGAGGCAGGAAGACCGCTTGAGCCCGGGAGTTTAAGACCAGCTGGAGCTGTAAGACCCTGTCTCTACAACAAATTAGTTAGGCATTGTGGTGCTTGCCTGGAGTCCCAACTACTTAGGAGGCTGAGGCAAGAGGATCGCATGACCCAGGAGGGTGAGGCTGCAGTGAGCCATTATCGTACCACTGCGTTCCAACCTGGGTGACAGAGTGAGACTCTGTCTCAGAAAAAAAAAAAAAAAAAGAAAAGAAAAAATTGTTAGTGTACTCATAAATATATTCTTAGTTCACACATACACATATGACATTCATGAATTTCTCTTTTGAAATAATTGATATATAGAACAAGGTAAATAATAATCTAATATTAGCATTCCCTGAACAAATAAAAAGTGAAAAAGTTTGAGATAAGGCTAGAAATTCTGTTTTATGTATACTTTAATATATATATGAGTGGCATTCCTTTCTTCCAGAGGCTGTAGAAAAATATATAACTCCATAATCCAAAGATCAGTCTCTATCAGCAAAGGGAATTATGAAAGTAGAATGTTACAACTCAGGTTTTGTTTTACTAAGCACAATGGAGTTTATATTTTATGAAAACCGTGTTCAAAGACAGAAGAAACTGAGTACGCTAGGTATGGAAAGCAATCAGATGTGCTGAAGTTGTGCTTACCCTTTTGGCCCAGTTGGCTCTTAAATACAGGCTTCACTTATAGCCTTGATATGCACACCGTCTACTGTAGGAATGCCATGAAGATGAGATGAAATGTCAATAAAGTGCTTGGGACAGTGTCTGCATATAGTATCACTCAATAAATGTTAATTCCTATTATCAATATGCAAGGTTCTTAACTAGTTTTCCAATGAACATGACTGTGGTGTTCAATAATATCACTTGTATTCATTATCTTATCACGAGCTGAAAGGTAACAGATGTTTATTTACTTATAGCTACAAAGATATCACCCTTGTAAAAACTTTCTTCATTAATGACTAGATGATGTCTCTCCATAAATTCAAAGAATGCTGATAAACCTCACACTGGCATGCTATATAGCAATAAAAAACAAGAGTAAGCTACTCTCTTCTCACCATGACCTCAGCTCATATGTCACTTCCTATTTTAATTGGTTGTAGCTATGCATTCGCAATATTTCAGAGGCAAACAAGAATCCAATATCCTCAAATCTCACTATATAGGAACTAATGTTTATGGCTTACCTTGCTCTATAGACCTTAACCTGGCTTATAAAGCTTGCCATGATCTTGACCACTTGGCCTACTTCATTTCCTACAAGTCTTCTCACCCATGACGCTTCAAGCCATAGGGCCTTCTTTTTTGTTTCTCCAAGCTCATTTCCTTTTGAAGGTGTTTGCGTGAGCAGTTTCCTTGGCCTCAACTCCTCTTTCCTAGTATCTTCACAAGGCTACTCCTTACTCACATTTAACGTAGATGTCACCTCCTCAGTGAGGCCTTTGCTGGCCAATCCAAAGGATCTACACAGTCACATATTTATTATGTATGTCTATTTCAATTTGCTATTTGCACTTTTGTTTTTTTCTAGAGATAGGGTCTTGTTCTGTTGCCCAGGCTGGAATGTAGTGGCAGGATCATAGCTTACTGCAGCCTCTGCCTCCTAGGCTCAGTGATCCTCCTGCCTCAGCCTCCTGAGTAGCTGGGACTACAGGTGCGCACCACCACACCTGGCTAATTTTTTTATTTTTTGTAGAGACAGGGATCTCACTATGTTGCCCAGGCTGGTCTCAAACTTATGGGCTCAAGAGATCCTCCCACCACAGCCCCCAAAGTGCTGGGATTGTGGACATCAGCCACCACACCCGGCCTATCTGCAAATTTTTTAAGGCATGGGAATTTAAGAACATTCATCTCACCAACTGACATTGAAAAGAATGTCAATTAATCTTTTTTGTTTTATTGCTTTAAAAGTCAAGGGAAGTAAATGCTATGATTTTAATTTCCATAAGCATAATATACTGTAAAGTTGTATAATGCATGACCCGGTATCCATAGATAATGGGGGAGAATCATTTAACATTGTCTATATCATACTAATTTTATTTTATTTATTTTTTGAGATGGAGTCTTGCTCTGTTGCCTAGACTAGAGTGCAGTGGCATGATCTCGGTTCAGTGCAACCTCTGCCTCCCAGTTTCAAGCGATTCTTCCACCTCAGACTCTTGAGTAGTTGGGATTACAGGCGCCTGTCATAACGCCTGGCTAATTTTTGTATTTTCAGTAGAGATGGCGTTTCACTGTGTTGGCCAGGCTGGTCTTGAACTCCTGACCTCAAGTGATCTACCCGCCTCAGCCTCCCAAAGTGCTGGGATTACAGGCGTGAGTCACCATGCCCGGCCTATAATATTAATTTTAAAGACTTGTAGAAAAATAGTGTCAATTCCAAAACAAAAATAGTGTTGTGAAGCCAAGTATTAATTACTGAAAGCAACAGGAAATAATAAGGACATTTCCTAACCTTTGAACTAGCTATGCTCCATAACTTTGTTCTTTATTTGGCTGGTTGAAGTAAGACTGCATCTTTTCCCATTATAAATAATTACATTTTGGTAGAACCTCCACTCCCAGAAAACCCAAAATGACAACCGAAAACCAATTATTTAACTATGTATCTGTAGATTATGGTTGGTTTTCAATTATACTTAACTACTATTTATGAACTATTTCTAAGGGGAAATGAAGTCTTTTCCAGTTTCAGGTTAATTGAACTAATTGTGCAGTGGTCTCTTACCTTTCTTTCCCAGATCTCTGTTGACCCAGATCCTGGAAGTACTATCTTTGTTTTTGAACCTGTTTTTCTCTGATAGGTTTATATGAAGTATAGTCACTAGCCAGATGTTCAAATATGTTGTTCCCATTGATAGGGACAAGGGACAGAGAAATTCTAGACAGAAAAAGGTGGGTCCCTGGCATAATCCCACCCTCAAGCCGAAAAGCCTGAAACCGTGGCCCCAAGTGAGAACTTATATCCCTGTTTTCCCGCCCGAAAATTGCCTTTTCCTAAACAACCTATGGCCCTGTCCCGCCCCATCCTGTACTTATAAAAACCCCCGATTCAGCCAGTAGACAGGACTATGGTTGGACTTTAGAGAGAAGCAGCTTGATTTCAGAGCCACAGCTTGATGGCGTAACTTAGGAGAAGAATCTGGCTGGAGGTTTTTGGACAAATTTGTTTCTTTTCCTAGGAAATGTGTGTGTGTGTGTGTGCGCACGCATGCATGTATATCTGTATATTAAATATACATTTATATAAACACACATACATGAAATTATTCTCAAAAAATGTTAAGAACCATTGACCAAGAGTTATGGTTAAAGTGCTCTCCCAGGAGCCTCTTAGAAACTAGTCATTTGGTGTCCATGAAAGCCAATATTTTTTAAATATCTGATGTTTTTGGAGGATCAACTGAGGACTACAGGAAGGGAGTAGAAGATAATCACATCAGCAGTGATGTCCTAGCTTGTACACCCCACTTGGCAAATAAAAAGACCTGAAGTTGGCCAGGAGCAGTGGCTTATGTCTGTAATCCCAGCACTTCAGGAAGCTGAGGCAGGAGTATTGTTTGAGCCCAAGTTCGAGGCTGCAGGGAGCTGTGTTTGTGCCACTGCACCCCAGCCTGGGAGACAGAACTAGATGCCATCTCCACAAAAACAAAGACTTGAAGTTAACTAGGTGTCCGCTCCTTAGAAGGCTGTTACAAGGAGCAAAGATGTTTCTCAAAGAATTAGTTACAACCGATATAGAGTCCTCCTTTAGAGCAGCTGTGATTTTAAAGTTTTTTCCATCTTACTCTATTTCCAATGACGTCTGGCATCCTTGCCTCGGTCTTTGGATAGAGTATGGGGCAAAAAGCTTGCTCACAATTTCAGGCAGTTTATGCATTGTTGTCTTAGGCTTGGATGCAGAAAGAAAAGAGTTCACTAAACTAATGGAAGGGTGGATACATATGGTGAAGTTAAGGACCATCATACTAATTAATAAACAAGAGAGTTATTGGGCTACAGAGGTTTGAGCTGCCATTCTAACCAATGCCTGATACATAAATGTTCCCAGAAAAATATTTTAGGACAATGAAATTTAGATCTAGTGAGACAGATAAGAATTAAAAATGAGGGACTATGATATTTTCTAACCTTTGTAAATTTCCTCAAAGTTTTCATTGTGTTTTCCTCCTGTCTTCTACAGAGAATAGCAAAAAAAGTCAAAGTGAAAAAGCAGTCTGGGCAAAGCAACAAGGAGCTTGGGCCCTAAATCATACTTAAAGCTGGTCCTGGGCAGTTGGGGGGAAACATGGCAGGTGGATAGAGTTTAAAAAAGAAAAGGTCTCTGGGAACTGTTAGGAAGGTAAAGGGGCTACTGGGACCAAGCAGAGAGAAGACTCAGTGCCAGACTCTGACCCTAAACATCTACAGATGCCCCTTTTAACAGCCAGGACATCAGTGTTTGCCTATGGCTCCCACTAGTTCAACCACCTAGGTGCTGGCATGGATCAGGCACTTGGTAAGCCATTTTATCTCCTCAAACCTCTGTGAACATGGACTTTGTCTTTAAGTTGCAGCACCAGTTAAAAGAATTTTGTCTTTAAATGAGTAAAATTTTGGCTCTAAAATCCTATAGATTTAAAATAGAAATTGAGGAGTCTATATTTTAATGAAGTTTCTCAGAACTTTATTTTAGGCACTAATTTTCTTTTCCTCTTGCCACTATAATTTATTATGATAGAACATTTAAGAAGCAGAGTATGGAGGCAGAATTCTTGGTTCTGAATCCTAAGTCCACCATTAGTTGTGTGACTTTGAGCAAGTTATACGCTTTGTGCCTCAGCTTCCTCTTATGTAAAGTGGGGATAAAAGCAATTATTACCCACAGGGTTGGTGTGAAGATTAAATGAAACAACATACATAGAACACCAAAACAGTGCATGGCGGCAAGCACTACACAAGGTATATGTAAGCTACCAGCATTTTCCAGTTTATAAGTCATAGAGATTCTTTCTTTAAATTCTTTTGCCTTTCTGACTAGCCTCATCGTCTCATCAAGGCACGGACTCTTAGACTTCATAACAACACTGTTTCATTACCCTCTTAATTCCTGCCTGCAGCCTTTCTCACTCTGATGCAATTAGCATATTTTTACTAATTTCATCTTTCTACAGCACTACTTAGATTGCGTCACTCCTTGCCTACTGAGTACAGATGTCATACTTCCGATGGCTCAGCGTATTATCTAGGAAAATTCCCAAGGGACAAAGCAGTTGTAGATCCAGGGGGATTACACAGTTACATTCTCTTGATGGGGCCCAAAGTACCCGGTAAAAAGTCTTTCTCATTGTTCACTAGAAACCCTGGATTTTAGAACTACACTGCGATCACTTTCTAAAAACATCTCATACCTCCCTCCCAATATCTTTCATGTAGTGAAAAGCTCAGCTTAAAAGTTACTTTTTTGCTAACAGTGACCTTGATCATCCCACTCACAAGCCCCCAAGTTTTAACAGCCCTCTGTATCACTCTTACAGCAGTGGAAACACAAGGTCCTGTGGTACTGTCAGCACCATACTTCCTCTTCCTTTCTGGATTACATGCCACTTGAGTAAGGAGTACCCAGGGATCATCTTGAGATGTAGTGTCCCACCCAGCACAGTTCCTTGCATGTAGTAGAAGCTTACTCAATACTAGGCAAATTAACAATTTTTATTCTAACTACAGTTTTGACTATAATTTCTAAAAGAAATGCAGTTCTGATGGCCAAAGTGATCAAGAGACTTACACGACTCCCGAAAGCCATGTTTTGGGTGATTACAGGAAAAAAGATTGCTGTAGTTACTACACACTAGCGAGATGCGCCAGCAGACAGCCTTCTTCCAATCTTCCCCTGGATAACTCTGGCTGTTAATGTAAGATAAAATCAAATTAAACTCTTTCACAGTAGTCTTTAGGTTTGTTAATGGGATAGGATTTCAGGTACCTGGCAAATTATCAGTGTGAACAACCTTTTCAACCCTTAGAGAAGACACTGATTTTCAGTTTAATAGCATTTGACTAGTTCTGGGTTAACCTAGACAGAAGAATGAAGAAGGCTGCTCCCTAGGGATTGTGGGGCTCCTAGGGCTCTCTGCCAAGCCTTAATGTCAAGTTAGTTGGGAAGGAATCCATCAACTACTGCATCATATAACTTTGTAACGGCCCCAGGGATATCAATCATATATTTTTTTGCTTGATTCCAAAACCAACTGGAATTTACAGGGGGAATTTTTATTCCACCTCTTTGTATTTGTTTATCCTAAAATAACAAGTTCAAAGCACCCAGAAAATAGTTAGAGGGAATACTTTGTGATTTCACTGATAATAAACATTGAGAGGAGCGGCAGTAAAGGAACGTAAGGTACATGGAAAATATTTTTTACTCCAAGAGTATGCCTTTGACACTAAGTCATACCCAGGTAGATTTGGTGAGTCAGTATTATAGTACTTCAGGAGAAAATAGTTCACTTATTACCTATGAATTCCCCTAAAACTAAAATTCATCAACTGAATTTACCTAGCTTCTCCTAACCCACATAGGTTTTGATCTGCACAGTTTCTGAGGATGAAAGATTTACATGTATTATCTGCCAAGTAAATAAACAGGCACTTCAATGAAATAAATTTCTGCCTTTCCAACTTCAGTTGCTCCTCCATCACCATATATCCAATTAAAAATATTTTATTTTAAAAATATAGTCTAAGGATTAAAAACTGTTAGAAATCATCCAAAGATTTAGAGTAGATTAAAATTAATCTATTAGAAGTGAAAAATCTTTTGGACTACATAAGATGACAGTTCAAGTCATCATAAAATTGCAAATGTGGACTAAACCACTGAGAATTTTGAGTTTTCAAGGCCTCCCTTCCCTTTCTTCTACAATCCTATTCAATACTTGGGATTAAAAGTTCTTACCCCAAAACAGGTAACTATGTAGTGAAGAAACCAGACAAACCAGCTAACACCTGAACCAAGTGATCAAATTTAACGTCATCAATAAAGGGCAAAAGCACATCATATACCTTCTCAGATCTTCTGAGAAGGACACAACATCATTTTTATTTAGCTTAAGAGGGCAAAGCATATAACCTAAATCTAATCATGAGGAAAACTCAAACTCAAATTGATGGACATTCCATTAAATAACTGGCCTATATTCTTAAAAATGTCATATCATGAAAGATAAAAAAGGCTTAACTGTAAAGATTCAAGGAGAGTACAGAAATATAACAACTAAATGCAAGTCATGATCCCAGACTGACTCCTCTATTGGAAAAACAATTGCTATACATATTGTCGGGTTCTTGACACAGTTAGAATATAAACTGTAGATTAAAGCACTGTGTCAGTGTTAAATTTCCTGATTTAGATAACAGTACTGTGATCATGTAAGAAACTCATTCTTAAGAAATATATACTGAATATTAAGGGGGTAAAGGGACATGATGTCTGTAACCCATTCTGAAATTGTTTAGGAGTAAAGTATCTATGACTACATCTGTATCTGTTGTCTTTCTCTTCAGAGAAAGTGAAAGCCAATGCAGCAAAATGTTAAAATCTGATCATCTCACTAAGGGCTATACAGGTTGAGCATCCCTAATTCAAAAAATCCAAATGCTCCAAAATCTGAAACTTTGGAACACCAACATGACTCCATAGAATTCCGCATCTGACCTCATGTGAGGAGCTGCAGTTAAATAATGCATTCAAACCTTTGTTTCTTGCACAAAAGTATTAAAAACATTGCATAAAATTAATGCTAGGCTATGTTATAAGGTATATATAAAACATAAATGAGACCAGGCATGGTGGCTCACACCTCTAATCCTAGCACTTTGGGAGGCTGAAGCAAGTGGATCACTTGAGCCCAGGAGTTTGCAACCACCCCAGGCAACATGGCAAGATCCTGTCTCTACAAAAAATTAGCCAGGTGTGGTGGTGCATGCCTGTAGTCCCAGCTACTTGGGAGGCTGAGGCAGGAGGATTGTATGAGCCCAGGAGGTCGAGGTTGCAGTGAGCCACTGAACTCCAGCTTGGGCGACAGAGTGAGACCCTGTCTCAAAAAAAAAAAAAAAAAAAAAAAAAAAAAAGAAACATAAATGAATTTCACGTTTAGACTTAGTTCTCATCCCCAAGATACCACATTATATATATGCAATTATTCCAAGATCTGAGAAAAATCAGAAATCTGGAAAACTTCTGGTCTCAAGCATTTTAGATAAAGGATACTCAACTTGTACTGGAGGTCTTTATGTTATTCTTACAACTTTTCTATAAAAGACAAAATCATTTTAAGAAGTTTAAAATTTTTTAAGGCCTATAAACTCACTGTCATAATAGGAAAACAACTTTAAAAACTGACACTTGTTTGGTCAAAATGTTCTAAAATTACTGTGAATTTATGGGATGAGTACTTATTTTACTGTTTATAAGAGCAAGAAACAATAAGAAAGAATGAAGTCTATGTCTCAAGCTTTTTACTTAATAGTTATGTAACCTGAGACAAATGAACTTAACTTCTCTGAGCAGAGCTAACTAACTCATGTGCAAAGTAAAAGTCATAAAAGACACCTAAAAGGATTGTTGAAAGAATAACAGGAGACAAAGTACAAGAAAAGCACAGACTATGTTTGTTTGTTTCTGGCCCATATTAACATCCAAACAATGGAAGGTTTCTTCCCTTGCCCTTCTAACTTCTTATCTTATCCACACTTCTCTGAAGGCATGTCATTAAGAGTAGCAAAATAAAGCACCAGGACATTCATCTTAGATTACAAGATCCCAGATGGAACATAACTAGTACAGTACATTTTTGTCCATTTTGTTATTTGCTCATATTTGATTATATTGTCCTTAATTATGAAATAAATGTGGTTGCAAGGGGCAAGAGTTTTAAAAGAGTTTCATGTTAGATTACCAAATCTATTCCATTGACTTGAATACACAGTTAACATTATACTCTTATACTTGGAACTACATGTATAAGTCCTTCGGAACGTTATAAATATATGGAGTTACTAATGAACCATCCTCATCACAGAACAAAAATAAGGCTAAAAAATAAGGTATATTGGCCGGGCACAGTGGCTCACGCCTGTAATCCCAGCACTTTGGGAGGCTGAGGTGGGTGGATCACCTGAGGTCAGGAGTTTGAGACCAGCCTGGCCAACATGGCAAAACCCCATCTCTCCTAAAAAAAAAAAAAAAATACAAAAATTAGCCAGGCGTGGTGGTGGGTGCCTGTAGTCCCAGCTACTTGGGAGGCTGAGGCAGGAGAATCACTTGAACCTAGTAGGTGGACGTTGCAGTGAGACGAGATCGCACCACTGCACTCTAGCTTGAGTGACACAGTGACACTCCATCTCAAAAAAAAAAAAAAAGAAAAGAAAAGATATATCATTATAAGGTTCTTTATCTTTAGAAGTTACTCCAAGAGTCTACTCACTTTGAAAGTTGTTATTAAGGTAATAAAAATGAATTCAAATTGAATATTACAATTTTAATAAATCAAGTTCATATAAAAGGCATAAAAGAATTACTATATAGATCCTTGCAGTTTTTCTGAAACTTGTATAAAACAAGGTATGTAATCACCACTGGAGAAAAAGTTAGACTGAAATATAATAAAGATGACTTTTCAAAGGATAAAATTTATATTCTCCTTATTTAATATAAATTCACTCAGTCTTTCTCAACTCTAATACCTACCACCATTCAGCATGTGAGAGAAAACTTATAACCACATATCTTCTTCCTCTTTTGGTAATTACAAATTCATAAAAGGAAGCAGGATAAAATAATGCCAAAAGGAAAGCAAAAATTAAACAACATAGAACGGTTGAGTTTATTTCTTTGACAGGCCTTTTGTTTTTTTTTTTTTTTTTTTTAATGATTTTCTATCACTACAAAGCACGAATTAAAATTGCTATCAGTGAAGTCAAGGCTCTTCAAGGCATATATGATTCTTCATTATTCTAAAGTTGGGTTATTTTAGAAAAAGATTCCCAAGACCAATTAAACATTCCCAAGTACAGCCATTCCTGACTTTTTCTAGAAATGGCTTATAATTAACAGAAGAGTCTTATGAAAGAGCTTTTAGTACCAGTAACAATCTGTGGGTTTTCTTCTTGCCTTTACCATCTTAGGTAAAAACCAATCCCACAAAAACATGACTCCATCCCGAAGTTAGTCTACACTTGTACCGTACACATCTGGTCCTGTTGGTCTGACTACGCAGAGTTGATTTACATGGTAACGGAATTTAGTTCATCATTGTCACATTGGGGCTAAACAAAAAGTTGGGCTAGTGCTCTGTGACAAGGAGGCAAGAGGTGAGGTTCAGAGGGTAGAAAATTAGGGGGAACAGTGATAGTACAGAGGGAAAAGGTTGGGATACTGAAAGGATGATTCTGATTGAGAGGAATCAGGAGCACAAGACTAAAAAAGATATTACCTGTGGCAGTAAAAACTAATAGAGTTCTTACGGGTGACATCCCTGCTGTGGTATCTCCCTGGTCCCCTTGTGCAGGTCCCTGGGAGGAGAGGTACTACATCAGCCCACACGCATGCACACTGTTTACACTGCTGGAGAGCATTTCCATCTTAGAAAGAGTCTTTTCTTTCATGAGATCTTGACAAGGTCTGCTTCCATTTACTCCAGATTAGTCATGTTTGTTAGATTCTCTATTATAGTTTCAAGATGGTAGACAACGCAACAGTATCATTGGCAAACTTCCCTCTATACAGCTGAGGCTTAACAACAATTTTTGTTATTTTCACATGTTTCAAAGTTCCAAATGTTATCACCCTCTTTTCCTTTAGTTTTGTTAGTGTGAGAGTGGATATAAGGGAAGTGCTCAATTTAAGAAGGATTCAAAGGAAAAAAAAAAAAAGAATGATCCAATCAAGTCTCCAGCTTCTTCAAATGTTCCCAAATCAAGAGTTTTCTACATGGTTCAAACACACACACACACACACACACACACACACACACACACACACACACACACACTCAATAAGCTTATCTTATGGTGCTTAGAACAACAAAACAAAAGAAAGATAAAGAGGCCACAAGAAAAAAGCCAATCCTGTAACTGGCGAGTAGAAACAGCTTGGAAAAGATAAAATCAAGTGGGGAAAAGATAGGGAGTAGACAAGGAAAGAAGGCTGGAGGGGGTTGGTGTTTATACTTCAGAGTAGAAGAGGTCAGGCCTGGTCCAGGGAATAATCTTATGACCATTACAAAAGATAATGTCATCAGCACCAGCTGAAGCAAAAGGCAAAATCAATTTATATTGCCTTAAATTTTAAGCAATGTTCAAGGGTCCTTGCAAAATGTTCTTGCCTACCAATATTTGATCTGTTAAGTCTACAGTCAAGGAAAACCCAATTAGTGAACGTCTGTGGCATGAGTTAATGTTTTCCATAGAACACAGAATAATTTGCTGACACGCAACTAAGTCTGGGACTTGGAATTATTTAGTTCAAAAGAAGAAGGCATATCTAAAGTCTCAGGAATAAGTCACAGAGATTCTTTAAATCCACTTACTAGTTTTCAAATATATCTCTCGTAGTATCTTCTCAATGGGCTTTCTGATTCCTTTGTTCCCCTGCCACCTAGACAGAGCTTTACAAAACAAACACAAGATCACTACTATTCAGTAGCTCCCTACTGACCACAGGGTAGTTTAAAGCTATTTAACATGGCTTATATGGCCATCTTAATCTAAGCCTTGCCTATAGTACCTGACTCATTTATTGACACTAACCTATTCCTGCATATTGTTCTCCACTCCATCAAAAACAAACAAATAAAAATAATACATCTTACTGCCCCAATGGGAATGAATTTTATTCTCATTAATGTTCCCTGTTTTGTCTGTGCCCAGGTTCCATCCCATGCTGCTCCCTGTAACAGCCATTCTTCCTCTCTCATACAGGTAGCCCCCACTTCTCACAGCTGATGGCATCTCGACTTTCAGAATTCAATTTTACAGCATTTGTCAATCCAACACATACTGAGTTCCTGCTCTATGCCAGGTATTGTGCTAGGTGCACACGATAGAAAGATTAGCCCCCACATTTCTCATAACCAGTTATACATCATGATAAGTGACAGGGTATAAATAAGCACTGAAATTTATGGGAACATGGATGAGGTGGGGAGGAGAACAGGGTGATCATGCCAGCCAGGGATGATCAGGGAAGGCTGAAGAGAGGCTTACATGCTAAGTGCAGATGATCCAGCTTCTCCTCCCCAACCAGTACCCTGCTGTGTGAGAGGACGAGGAAGGAATTTGAGGAAGGGGAGATGAATATAAAAGTATGTTGGGAACTACAAGCAGTAAGATGTGGAAGCAGAGAGTGAGTTGGAAGGAATGGCAAGATTGAGGAGTGGAGAAGCAGGCAGGAGCTCCTCTGTATGATCTTGGGCTAGTTAATTAATTACTCATAGCCACAGTTTCCTGATGTGCAGAATGACAATAATAACAGTTCTAACTGCAGAGAGCTGTGAGAATGAAATACATTAAAGTGCTCAGAACAAAATCTGACATATAATCATGGCTAAATGTTAACGCTTACTCTTATTTTTGTTATATCATTATTATGATTAGGCCCAAAGATTATTGTGACTGTAGGGTAGTATCTAGCTAACTGTTCACAGATCTAGGAATGAGCATGTGTCACCTAGTGACACAGCAAACCCTGGGTAACATAAAGCCCTGAAAGATCAATTAATTTAGCTGTCTTGAAAAGTCAATGTTCTCAGATCAAAATATCCCATAGTTGGTGTACAAGTTTCAGATAGTTGCAGTAACAAATTACCACAAAACACAAATTTGTTATATTACAGTTCTGGAGGTGAGAAATCTGAAATAAGTCTTCTAAAATCAAGGGTTTTGGCAGGGCTGTGTTCCTTCAGGAAGCTCTAGGGGAGAATCCACTCTTGCCTTTTCCAACTTCTAAAGGCTACCTGCATTTCTTGCTCACGGTCCCTTCCTTGACCTTCAGAGCTTATCACTCTGACCTTTGTTTCTGCCCTCACATCTCCTCCTCTAACTGGGACCCTCTTGCTCCCCTTTATTAGGATCCTTGTGATTACACTGACCCCACCCAGGTAATCCATGAAAACCTCCCCAACTCAAGAGCTTGAACTTAATCGCATCTTCAAAGTTCTTTTCACCATGTGATATGGTTTGGCTCTGTGCCCCCGCCCAAATCTCATGTCGAATTGTAATTACTGTGTTGAAGAAGGGACCTGGTGAGAGGTGACTGGGTCATGGGGGCAGACTTCCCTCTTGCTGTTCTCATGATAGTGTGTGAGTTCTCACAAGATCTGGTTGTTGTAAAAGTATATAGCACTTCCCTCTGCCCCTTTCCTGCTGGCCATGTGAAGATGTGCCTGCTTCCCCTTGCCTTCTGCAGTGATTATAAGTTTCATGAGGCCATCCCAAAAGCGGAAGCCTTTACAGCCTGCAGAAACGTAAACGTAAGCACAATTAAGCTTTTTTTCTTTATAAACTATCCAGTCTCAGGTAGTTCTTTATAGCAGTGCAAGAATGAACTAATACACCATGCAAGGTAACATATTCACAAGTTTCGGAATTAGGACATGGATATCTTTGAGGACTCATTACTCTGCCTACCATATTTGGTCTCATTGCTGCCATTTGAGCCCCTATAACAACTAATTTAATAATTATATTTTAGTATTCCTATTTGAATTCAAGAAAATTTGTTCAACTAATTGTATAAACAAAAAGTCATTAGATTCATAATAAAATAGAAGTGAAAGAATGGGAAATGGAGATAACATATTTACACCAATCATCTAGAAAAAGAAAGCACCTAAACCTTTCTATATATATATATAGGTTGAAAAGTGGCCTTAAAACTGTCTAATAGAAAAATCAAAGATTATTAGGCATTTCAAGAAGTCTTTGAGATCATTAAATTCAATTTCCCATATGTTAAATAAATATCCTCTGTATGAAAACCCAGACAAAGAAGAAGGCTCCCAACTATCTTTCTTCTATAATCTGGCTCATACTTCCCTCTAGTATAGAGTCATTACAAAAAGCTCTGTTAAATGATCTGCTGAAATCCAGATACAACAAAATTATGGGCAGGCTAAAACTCCATTGAAAAGGAAGTAAGAAAAATGATGTGTCCAGAAGAAAGGAGATTGAAAGATCAACTGGAAGGGATCAAGTACAATTAAGTTGCATAAGAATAAGAATGTCAAGATAGTCTTTCTAAAAAAGAGAAGTTAAAATGAAAAAGTTCTTGACAAAAGGGTCTTCCCTATGGGTATGTTTGGGAATCAATTTAGAATCAAATATACTTAACAATCCAGAGTATAAAAATTCTTGAAAATATTTTTTCTCTTTCCTCCAAGAAAACAAATTTAATTTGAAAATCTGATATGGAGTAAATAATGCAATTCTGTTACTGAGTAAGCTAAAAGCATCAGGATTCCTTCCATTAAAGCAATCTGATATTCTTTAAAACACTGAGTTGTTAAACTTAAGGATTACACTCAGAAACAAAAAGTTTTAAGAGTATTTAAAGAAAGTGACAAAGCTCTTTTATATGCTATGTTTCTTGGACATATATGTGCACAAGCACATGTCAGTGTATGTGAAAAATAAAATATTCTGCCGGGCGCGGTGGCTCAAGCCTGTAATCCCAGCACTTTGGGAGACGGGCGGATCACGAGGTCAGGAGATCGAGGCCATCCTGGCTAACACAGTGAAACCCTGTCTCTACTAAAAACTACAAAAAACTAGCCGGGCGAGGTGGCGGGCGCCTGTAGTCCCAGCTACTCGGGAGGCTGAGGCAGGAGAATGGCGTGAGCCCGGGAAGCGGAGCTTGCAGTGAGCTGAGATCCGGCCACTGCACTCCAGCCTGGGCGACAGAGCGAGACTCCGTCCCCCG
>NW_016805612.1:1331168-1337874 GCF_001698545.2 Rhinopithecus bieti
TGGACAGGAGAGCGCCCATCTTGAGGGGTATTTTCTGTATTATCAGGTGTTCCTCCTTGTAGGTTTAGAGGAAACACCCTCATAGATGAAAACCCCCCAGAGAGCAGCGCTGCAACTGCCAAGCAGCCGGGGTAGGAAGGGGGCCCTAGGCACTGCTGGGACCTTGAGATAGCAGGGCTTCGATGTCAGGCTCGATGTCAATGGTCTGGAAGCGGCGGCTGTACCTGCGTACGGGCACACCGTCAGGGCCCACCAGGAACTTCTCGAAGTTCCAGGTAACATCGTTGCGGCACACCAGAGACCAGGTGATGAACTTGGGGTCGGTCATGAGCGCAGCGGCATCGTCGCTGGGGGCTGGCAGGGCCTCCCGCAGGAAGGCGAAGAGAGGGTGCACCCCCACACCGTTCACCTCCCACTTCTCGAAGAGCATGAAATTGGGCTTGAACCCACCACCAGGTCGGACGTACTTGAGGGAATTCAGAATCTCTTCGTTCTTGGTGTTCTCCTGATGCCCAAACTGGTTGCACGGGAAGCCGAGCACCACCAGGCCCCGGGGCCCAAGGCGCCACTGCAGCTCGTTCATCTGGGTGTAGTCCCGGACCATGGTGCCTCAGAGGGACGCCACATTCTCCATAAGTAGCACCTTGCCCCGCAGTGAGCCCAGGCTCACAGGCTCCCCGCCGGCCAGCGGGCGCGCCGAGAAGGCGTACACTGACTGGGCCCCTGCCGCCGCTAGCCGAGCAGCACACATGGCGCAACTGTCCCAGAAGCTACGAGAGTCACTGTTGAGTTTTTTTGGCAAGGAAATAGGCTTTGGAGACTCAGAAGGGGGGAGGTAGTAGTGGGTGAGGGATTAAAAAAAACCAACACTACATTTTGGGTACAATGTACACTACTCACATGATGGGTGTACTAAAACCTCAGACTTCACCACTATACAGTCCATCCATATAACCAAAAACCATGTGTACTCCTAAAGCTATTGAAATAAAAAATAAATAAATATTTTAAGAAAGAAAAAACCAAAAAATCGCTACCCATTTTGCAACAGTATTATATTTTAGTGAATTCTAGTTGCATACGCAGTTTCATAAACTACCTAAGACAGGTAGAGTAGACAATTATTAAATTTTGGTAAATTTAAGAGAACCAAGAAGACTCAGTGCACATCATGTATCTTCTCTTTGACTGCAGATCTCTCAAGTTTCATCATTTTTGCTTCTTTTTACCTAAGTTTCTGCATTTTATAAAGATGAAACTCTTCCAGGCAACGATTTTTACCTAGAGCATAATTACAGGAATGTAGAAGAGTCTTGTGGATTGAATTGTATTCCCCCAAAAAGTCATATTGTAGTCCTAATCTCCAGTACTTTAGAATGTGACCTTATGTGGAAATAGTCTTGTTTCAGACATAACTAGAAAGATGAAGAGCAGGGTGGACCTCTAATCCAATATGACTCATAGTCCTTATAAAAAGACAGTCATGTAAAGACAGAGACATACAGAGGCACCTTGTGACAATAAAGTCAGAGACTAGAGCTACCCAGCTGCAGGCCAAGAAACACCAAAGACCACCAGGAAACCACCAGAAGCTGGGAGAGGCCAGGAAGGATTCTGCTATATGATTCTGAGAGAGAAGAGGCTTTTCTTTGTACTTGTAGCCTCTAGAACCGTAAGACAATACATTTCTGTTGTTTGAAGCCCCCTAGTTTGTGGTACTTTGTTATAGCAGCTTTGGGACATTAATACAAAGAGGTTTAATAAAGAGCTGCATGAGAAGAACAATGGTGCAGAATCCCAAAATATTGGCTCTTGTGAACAGAACAGTATAACAGAATAATAAAAGGAAACAGCTTCACAAGTTGGCCTAGGACACTCTGAACCTAGGTTTGCTGTTACAGATTGCAGTGCAGTGGAAAGTTCAAAAATTTCCAAGTGCTAAACAAAATAATAAACAAAATAAATAAACAAAAATTATTCTGTTTCAAAAGAATGAGAAAAGAGGTCATAGACTGGAAAAATATATTTGTAAAGCACATATCTAATAATGAATTGTTACCCAAAATATACAAAGAACTCGTATAACTCAACAATAAGGAAACAAACTGCATGATTAAAAATGGGCAACAGACCTGAACAGACACCTCGCCAAAGAAAACATACATATGGCAAATAAGTCTATGAAAAGACAGTCAACACCATATGTCATTAGTGAATTGCAAATTAAAACTACAGTGAGATACCATTACATACCTGTTACAATGGCCAAAATCCAAAATGCTGACAATACCAAATGTTGACAAGGATGTTGGCAAGTATATGGAGTAAAAGGAACTCTCATTCATTGCTGGTAAGAATGCAAAATGGCACAGTGGCTTTGGAAGATAGTGTGGCAATTTTGTACAAACATACTTTTACAAACATACTCTTACCATACAATCCAGCAATCATGCTCCTCTTTGGTATTTATCCAAATGAGCTGAACACTTATGTTCACACAAAAACCTGCACATGGATGTTTATAGCAGCTTTATTCACAATTGCCAAAAATTGGAGGCAACCAACATGTCCTTCAGTAGGTAAACGAATAAATTGTGTTATGTTCATACAATGAAATATTGTTCGGTGCTAAAATAAAATGGGCTATCAGGTCACAAAAAGGTTCAAAGGAATCTTAAATGTATATTACCAAGTGAAAAAAGCCAATCTGAAAAGTCTACACGCTGTATGTTTCCAAACATATGACATTCTGGAAAAGGCAAAATTAGAGGCAATAGAAAGATCAGGTTGCCAGGGGTTTGGGGAAGAGAGGGATGAACAAGCAGAGAACACAGGATTTTAGAGAAACGGAATTATTCTGATGATACTACAGTGGTGGATGCTTGTCATTTCACATAATGTATACCATCTAGGATGAATCCTAATGTAAACCATGGACTGTGGGTGAAAATCATATGTAAGGTAGGTTCATTGATTGTAACAAATGTACCACTCAGTGTGGGGGATGTTGACAGTGGGGATGGCTGTGCATGTTTAGGGACAGGAAACATACAGCAACTCTATGTGTTATTTTGTGCTTAATGTTGCTGTGAACCTAAACGTGCTTTAAAAAATAAGGCAAAAACAAACAAAAAGATACTCTATGCCAGGCCTGGGTGACCGAAGTCTAAAAACGTGAGGAAGATGGTAAGAGGCTATGTTTAGAAGATAAAACACAAGACAAAAAAGGCATTTAAAAGCTGATTTTATGCAATGAGTTCTGCTTCTGGCTAACTAGCTTGTATCAGACCAATGTTCTTGCCAAGAACAATTAAAAAGGTAAATAAAATGTACAATCTGTACTATTTAAACATGAAAAAGCTATCAAGGAAGTAAGAGATCAAGCTCCCAGAAAGAAGACAAGCCCATGGAGGACAGCTCAATATTTGGAGTCACTTGTTCCTTCTAGACATTTATCAATGTTAAGTAGTGCCTGAGGGGCTGAGCAGCCAAACAAAAGCTAAGAAGCAAAGTAAATACGCAGAACCTGATGCATTCTCACGAGCGCGAGATACAAAAATTAGAGTTGAAGATCTGCTACAAGGAAAAAGTACTGGTAAAAACACCATAGAATTTTAGCTGGGTACTAGAAGAACCACACTAGGTGGTACGTTAGTGTGGCATGTGCCAGTTCACAAAAGCTGGCTGTGTGTATCGCTTCCCAATGCCATGTTCAGTGATGTAACATTGGTAATCTGAAATTGGCAACAGTGGAAGTATTCACACTATGGGAATTGGCAAATGCTACAGATCAGAACTCTTTCTCCCGAGAGTCACTTGTTAAACACTGGCACACGATTGGCTGCATTCAAAAGAGCGAGCAGGCAGAAATAAAGCAGTCATCAGAAAGAGTGAAAAGCAGTCTAAAAAATCCATCTCAGTCAGATTAAAATAATCAGTTCTTACCTTAACACCTGGCAGAAGCAAAATAAAATCCTCCCTGGAGGAAGATACATGATAGCCTAGAATCTACAGGTTTTTAAAAAATAAACAATGGCCACCATTCAAAAAAAGAAAAAAATACTAGGTACATGGAGAAAAAGACGAATGACCAGAATCAAGAAAAAACAAAACTAAAAAGCAGAAATGAACCAATATCAGCTCCAAATACTGGAGATTTTATAATGGACTTTAAGATAACTAAATAATATGTCTGTATTAGTCTGTTTTCACACTGCTATAAAGAAATGCCTGAGACTGGGTAAATTATAAAGAAAAGAGGTTTAATTGGCTTACAGTTCCGCATGGCTGGGGAGGCCTTAGGAAATTTACAATCACAGTGGAAGGGGCAGCAGGCACCCTCTTCACAAGGCGGCAGGAGAGAGGAGAGTCAAGAGGGAAGAGCCCCTTATAAAACCATCAGATCTTGTGAGAACTCACTCAATATCATGAAAACAGCATGGGGGAATCTGCTCCCATGATCCAGTCACCTCCCACCAGGTCTCTCCCTTGACTTGAGGGGATTACAGTTCAAGATGAGATTTGGGTGGGGACTGAAAGCCAAACCATATAAATGTTTAAAAACTATAAAGGAAAATATGAATAATTTAATTAGAACATGGAAATCTATGAAAACTCAGACTGTAATTCTAGAATTAAAAAATACATTAACTAAAATTAGAAATCCTGTAGATGGGTTTGACAGCAGATCAAAAACAAATGAAGAATGGATTAGGAGTGAGATCAGTGCTTCACAAATTTTAATGGATACACAAATCACCTGGAGATGCAGACAGTGAGTGAACAGGTCTAGGGTGGGGCCTAAGAGTCTGCATTTCCAGCAGCCTCACAGCAGACGCCAACACTGCTGTTCAGGGACTACAACTTCTGTGGATGTTGGCTCAGGGACAATTACGAATACCAAGGAACTAGGAAACAGATAAAGAGGAAATATCCAGACAGATACACAGAACACAGTACACAAAGTATAGCAAAGAATATATCAGATATTGGGGAACAAAAGGAAATATCTAGCACACGTAACTGAAATCACAGAGGAAGGGAGAATAGAGTAGAACATATATCTGAAGAAAGAATGGCTAAGGTTTCCAAACCTTCTGAAAGAAATGGGGACACAGGGAAAAAAAACCCACCAAGAATCCCCAAGCAGGATAAATACAAAGAAAAGTACCCTCAGCAAGAGGCGAAGGTAGAGCAGGGATGATCTCATAAAGATCTGTGGATGTAGCATTTGTTTAATGGAGTAAGTTCCAGTGAAATCCAGGGAAGGCCCACATAATTCCTGAGAAAATTGTTTTGAGCCAAAAAAAAAAAGAGAGGGAGAGAGACAGAAAGAAACAAAAAGAAAAAACCCCAAACAAACCAAAACCAAATAAACAAACAAAAAATTTGCACTGCCGATGTAGACTAAAAGGGACAGAGACAGTACAAAATAAAAAGAGGCTGTAGGATTCTTATTCTCATGGCAGGATCAGGTCAAGAAAATTATTCAGCTGTACACATGTGCTATCTTTCAAGAAAAGGGAAAGATAACTACACAGAATGGAATCAAACAATCAGAGAGTACAGCAAATATCAAATTCACAGTCCCAGAGATTAGAAAGGGTATGTAACCTGGGGGTGAGGAGGATGAGAAAATCTGGAGGACCTGGCTCATGCCTGTAATCCCAGCACTTTGGGAGGCTGAGGCAGGCGGATCACAAGGTCAGGAGATTGAGACCATCCTGGCTAACATGATGAAACCTTGACTCTACTAAAAATACAAAAAAATTAGCTGGGCGTGGTGGCAGGTGCCTGTAGTCCCAGCTACTTGGGAGGCTGAGGCAGGAGAAAGGCATGAACCCAAGAGGCGGAGCTTGCGGTGAGCTGAGATGACACCACTGCAGCACTCCAGCCTGGGTGACAGAGCAAGACTCCATCTCAAAAAAAAGAAAAAAAAGAAAAAAGAAGAAAAGAAAATCTGGAGGACCAACTTAGAATTCTGCTTATCGCATTGGGCAATTCTTTCAAATATTTTATACAGAAATAATTTACTTCTTTACAAACACTTCCAGAAAAATGTAGAGAAAGGAAGACCTCTCAACTAATTTTATGAGGCCAGTGCTTCTCTGATAAAAAAATTAAGAAGACATTACAAGAAAACTACAGATCAATGTCTTCCATGAACAAAAATGCAAAATCTTCATGAAATATAACCAAAACAACAGAAATATTTTATCAACAGCAATATATCACAATTAAGTAAAGTTTATTCCAGGAATGCAAGGTTGGTTTAATATCTGAAAACCATTCAATGTACATTATAATATTAACAGAGACTTAGAACAAAAAACAAATCATATTATTTCAATAGACAAAAAAGCATATGATAAAGTTCAACTCAATTCATGATTAAAACACACACATACACACACACACACACACACACACACACACACAGGGAAAAATAGGAATAGAAAGGAATTTTACTAATTCCAAAACTACAGCTAACTTTTACATTTAATGGTAAAATTCTGAAAACTCTCCCCTTGAGTTTGGGAAGAAGAGAAAGATACCCAACTCTACTCAGTGTACTGAACATTCTTGCCAGTATAGTAAGATAAGAAAAGGAAATAAAAGTCATGAGAATTGGAATGGAAAAATCAAAACTATGACTCTCAGATGACATAATTGTATAGTAAGAAAATCTAAAAAAAAAAAAAAAAAA
>NW_016805612.1:1338518-1341804 GCF_001698545.2 Rhinopithecus bieti
GGGGTTTCACTGTGTTAGTGAGGATGGTCTCGATCTCCCGACCTCGTGATCCGCCCTCTCGGCCTCCCAAAGTGCTGGGATTACAGGCTTGAGCCACCGCGCCCGGCCAAGAATGATATTTTCAATAAACTGCATTGACTCAAATGGATAGCTTCCGAGGCAAAAAAAAAAAAAAAAAACCCAAAACAAACTTGAACTTCCCCTGAAACCCAAACACACCTCATACCTTAAATAAAAATAAATTCCAATTGGGCTGCAGATTTAAAGGTAAAAGGCAAAATGATAAAATTTCTAGAACAGTACATTGAGGGGTATCTTTATGATGGTGTGGAGAAGGGAAACATATATTAAGAGGACACAAAAAGCACTAATATAAAAAAAAAACATGCTGATAAATTCTATATTAAAATGAAGAATGTCTGTTTTTCAAAAGGCACTATGAAGAGAAAAGGTGGGTTACAGAATGGAAGGAGATATTTAAATTACCATGACCTGCCAAGGAGCTGTATCCAGAATATGGAAATAACTCCTATAAATCGAGGGTCAGGGCGGGTTGTAAATCAAACTGGTAAACCAACAGGTAGATGTGCAAAAGATGTGAACAGGTAATTCATGAAAAAAGACACCCAAATAGCCAATAAACATATAAAAGACACTCGATATGGTTAATTAACAGGAAAATATAAAACTACAATTAAAATTAAGTTACATTCCCACCAGAATGGCTAACATTAAAAATGTAACAATACCAAGAGCTCGTAAGAATATGGAGCTTCTACCATATTTATATATATTGTTGTTGGGATTGCAAATTTATTCAACTATTTGGGGAAACTACTTGGCAGTTATCTAGTAAAGCAAATCAATTTCATTTCCTATGACTCAGCAATTACACTCCTAGCCAGACCCCCAGTGGAAAAGTTTACACACAAGTGGAACAAAAGGAAAAAACAAGAAGAACCCTGATAGCCGTATTCGTTGCAATACTAATATTGGGATTTTGAAAATACCCAATTCCCCTTTAACAATAGGATGAACAAACTGTGATATATATGTGCATGCTGTAGAACACTGCCTGGCAATAACAATGGATGAACTATAGCTCCTTTAAAAACAGATCAGTTCACCAACATAATGTTAGGCAAAAAGAAACAAATCCCCAAAAACCCAAAACCCAAGCAGTCAAACATGAATTCTTACATTTATATCCAGTATAAAAATGGGTAAAACTATCATGTGGTGTCAGAACAAGGCATGGTGGTTTCCTTTGGGGAAGGGGAGAGGACAGTAAACGGACATGACAGGGACCTGAGTGGTACTTGGTGATGTTCAATTTCTTGATCTGACTGGTAGTTACAAGGACGTATTCACTTTACAAAAGTGCACAGCCATATACTTTTCTGTAGGTATAGTACAAAAGCTTTTTTAGCAAAGAAGAAGTGAAGTTTTAAAAAAGAATAAACTATGAGAACAGAAAAGAGATCAGTAGTTGCCAGGAGCTAGGTGGGGATGGAGGGAGAAGATGATTACAAAAAAGGGTAAGAAGGATCAGCTGGGTGCAGTGGCTCACATCTGTAATGCTGGCACTTTGGGAGGCCAACATGGGAGGACTGCTTGAGTCCAGGAGTTCGAGACCAACCTGGGCAACATAGTAAGACCCTATCTCTATGAAAACTAAAAAACAAAATGAGCTGGGCATGGTGGCACCCAACTGTAGTCGCAGCTACTTGAGATGCTGAGGTGGAAGGATTGCTTGACCCCAGGAGGTTGGGGCTGCAGTGAACCGAGATTGCAGCACTGCATTCCAGCTTGGGTGACAGAGTGATACCCTGTCTGAAAACAAAACAAAACAAAACAGAACAAAAGGGTAAAAAGGAATTTTGAGGGGGCTGATGGAATTGTTCTATATCTTGATTATGATGTAGTAGGTTGCACTACTATATGCATTTGCTAGAAATCATAGAACTGTACACAAAAAAGAGTGAATTTTGCTGTATGTAAGCTATCTCTCAATAATATATACTTGTGACATAAAAGAAAATGAATTAATTTGGCATCTTTTTATGTTTGTGGGAAGTTAATGATCTGTGGTGCTACAATCTGCTTTTTTTTCATTGATTAGATTAGAAAGAAAATTAAATGGTCCACCTGCAAAATATTTTCTTACCCTTGTATACACAGAAAGTTGTAAAATTAAGATGAGGAAAATTCTGGGAAAACAAATAATGCTATTCATTTTCATTTTATGATATTCACTTTTGATTTTGGGAAAACAGACTTTAACTAATATACATCTATTTTTCAACCAAATATTGAAAGAATATATATGTTGTGCTTGATATTCACTTATGGTGTAACAGAAAAACTGTAACAAGCTCTGGGTTATTTCTTTGCATATTTATTCATAAAACATTTGAGGCAAATTAACGATAAGGCATAATTTTAGAAGTTGAGGTTGGTGCAACAGTAATTGTGGTACTTTTAAAGGCAAAACCACAATTACTTTTGCATCAACGTAATAGAAACAAAGTAGAAAATTTTCATTTAAATTTCAACTTGCTCTTTAGGCTTATTTTACATTTGCCCATATTCAGCCAATGAATCTAGAAAGCAGATATTTGTTTTGAGACCCTTAATTTCTGGGGCATTCTGGGAAACACTTTGCCTTTACTTGATTTCAAACTTATTCACATTCATTATGAGTCATCTTATTCTACTGTGTCTGTGAATATGAAAGGATAAAATCAAATTGAGGTTTGTTATGAAAAAAACTGAAAAAACAAATAGGTGGAAAGACAGACAGCATCAAATCTATCCAATAGAAAAGTAGGAAAACTAGGGGGATCCCAATCAATAACAAATTATGAAAAGGGTCTCTTAAAAAGTGGGGTAAAAATGAAGCCTCATTTATACACAAGTATTTAAATATTGTCTTATTTTGAAACATCCAAAAGCTTATCTTATACACACAGGTAAATACTAGATACTAATTAAAATTCCCGTCTCCCACAACAAAAAAAGAGAATTTTAGACCAATAACCCTGATGAACATCGATGCAAAAATCCTCAATAAAATACTGGCAAACTGAATCCAGCAGCACATCAAAAAGCTTATTCACCATGATCAAGTGGGCTTCATCCCTGGGATGCAAGGCTGGTTCAACATACGCAAATCAATAAATGTAATCCAGCATATAAACAGAACCAAAGACAAGAACCACATGATTATCTCAACAGATGCAGAAAAGGCCTTTGACAAAATTCAACAGCCCTTCATGCTAAAAAC
>NW_016805612.1:1343875-1357793 GCF_001698545.2 Rhinopithecus bieti
GGGAGGGGGAGGGATTGCATTCTGAGTTTTACCTGATGTAAATGACGAGTTGATGGGTGCTGATGAGTTGATGGGTGTAGCACACCAACATGGCACAAGTATACATATGTAACAAACCTGCACGTTATGCACATGTACCCTAGAACTTAAAGTATAATAATAATAATAATAATAAAAAGAAATTTATGATACTAGAAAAAAAAATTCCCATCTCCCCAAGTCATCTGAATTTTACTGTTCGAAAGAAGAAAAAAGTGATTATATTTTAGTTGCCTAAGGTCATTTACCTCATCCATGGCCCCCTGGCCCCTGACCCCAACTTGGAAATCTCTTCATATTTTGTAATTCAAGGGTTATAACATGAGCAAGTTGGGTGAAGGTAAGCAACACAGCTGCATTTTTACAGCTACCGGCAAAAAACAATACCTTACAAGAAAAAGATCTTACCACTTGTGCTGGAACTTGTTCCATTTTTGCAGCAGGAGTTCCTGGTCTTGGGTAAAACTGATTAATAAAGAGGCTTGGGAATTTGTACTCTTCAACAAGTTTCACTGTTTCTTGAAAATCCTGATCTGTTTCTCCAGGGAAACCACAGATAATATCTGTAGCAATAGTTATTCCAGGAACTCTAGAAAATAACAAGACAAAAATGTAACAACTTGAGTATAAGCCATAATTATTCTATTTCCCTGATATTTTAAATACAATTTTATGGTAATTAAAATTTACTTTTATAAAAGCACACGTGCAAATAGTTTTAAAGAGTCCTAAATACCAAAAGTTTAAAATGAAAAACAGTGGCTGCCTGCCATTCCCAAGGAAACCTATCTTAAATTCTTTTAAATGGTTCTTTGTTCTTTCCTCTATATTTAAAACAGATGCCAATTCTGCCATTTCTAGATTTACTAATTTTTAGGCAATAAGTTACTAACTTCTCTATTATGGTAAATGAGGCTTTAACTCTTGAACTACTGTATCCCTAATCTCCCAAATAGATCAATGAACAACCCCAGTTAAATCAGTAATACAGTACTTCCATTGGTATAACTGCAAAGATAACTTTCACTATAGAGTCAACTAGTATACTATTCAGTTTTGTTTTTCCACAATGTGTAATTTTTCCTAGAGTTAATAATTGCTTCTCTTTTTTAAAACATTAGCTTAATGTTTTAAATACCTATGCTGATGTTTTCCAGACTCCATGAGGCCTATCAAAATCCAATACTGTCTTCTAAACCTTCTATATATTGTATGGAAATGCCATTCTTTTCAGGTGTGTGTTGCTTTTATAGTGAACTGGCTATCATCCTTGAATGTTGCTTCTTGGTATCCTTTTTTCAATAATCTTTTTTCCCCGGATCCTATGTCTTCTTAATTCTTGATTAACTCCCTCATTCTGCAGCGATGTGCTTTCTTTCAGAAGCTTTATCAGAAAGATACCAGGGAAATTTTGTTGTTGTCTTTGCATGCGTGGTCTTAGGCCTATACAACTGACCAACATTTGGTTGTGTGTAGCACTCCAAGTCAAAAAGTATTATCCATAAAAATTTTGCATTGTTCCTCTTTTTTTAAGCTGAAAACATTGCTAATGGGATGTCCAGATTAACTTGGATGCACACTTCTTTAAATGTGCCCGCATCATTCTCTTTTAGAAGTTTTATTAACTTTATGCTTAATGTGATAATATGCCTTGGATTGGGTCTTTAAATCTTTGTACAAGGTATAGTCTGGAGACTCATGGGCTTTAGGTTGAGGAAGTTTTCTGATATTATTTCTTTAATAATTTTTCTCTCAGGGAATCCTCTCTTTTGAATGTTGAAACCACTGGGTTGATCTCTTAGCTTTTTCTCTCTTTCATCTCTGCCCTTCTATTTTCTGGAAAATTTACTTCAGTATATGTTCCAACTATTTTATTGCAAAAAAAATTAATTCAATATTACTATTTACATTTCTCAGAGTTCTTTCTCTAATTTTCCTTTTCACAGCATCCTGTTTAGGGATGCAGTATCTTTTCTTATTTATCTGAGGATGTCAATTAAAGGTTTTTGTAATTTTTCTTCTGTTCACTGCGATTTGTCGTTTGGTTTCTCTCATTCATGGTTGAGACTTTCTACCAATAAAGAACAATTCTTGCTATCCTTTCATATTTAAGAGCAAAGCACTAAAATCTTTTTGTCATGGAGTGATTAGGTAGCAAGCTGCCTTTATTTTTGATAGGCCCAAATGTTGGCATCTTGGAAGTCATTTCTTTGAGGCCATTTAATGCCTCCATAAATATGGCACAGACATTGTTCTATTTTAATAGTATAACAATAACAGAATTACATTAACTTATTTAGAAATCCAGTATTACTCCGAGTCCATAAACAACAGAGAAAATGGCTCCAAACGTCAAATCATGGAATATCAACTTTCCTATCATTTAAACAGGCCGGATGCAGTGGATCACGCCTGTAATCCCAGAACTCTGGGAAGCCATGGTGGGTGGATCACCTGAGGTCAGGAGTTCGAGACCAGCCTGGCCAACATGGTGAAACCCTGTCTCTACTAAAATACAAAAATTAGCTGGGTGTGGTGGCAGGTGCCTGCAATCCCAGCTATTTGGGAGGCTGAGGCAGGAGAATCGCTTGAACCCAGGAGGTGGAGGTTGCAGTGAGCCGAAATCGTGCCATTGCACTCCAGCCTGGGTGACAGAACAAGACTTCGTCTCAAAAAACAAACAAAAAAACCCACTTCTACATGAAAGAATGAAAACAGTTTATCAAATTAAGATCCACGAGATATTTGGGGGCATAAGAGGGAACAAGGGATATACCAATGAGGATAGTAAAATTATTATATTCCTAATATAGTTTCATAAAAACAACAGCTTTCCATATTTTCTTCACACACTACTTAGCACCCAGTGTGAAAGAAGCATGACAAATCTATTTTTTAAAATATTTTCTTCCTAATTTATTATTGGTCTCACCTAGCTATTTGCTGGGTTGAACTTCAGTTAATAAGTTCCAAGGACTGGAACTGTTCTCCATGATAAATAGAAAAAGAGACAATATTCACGCAGAAGAATAAAACAGTATATGTGAATAAAACTTAAATTTTATTGTGATATAAACATATTTTCTTCTTTAAAGGTAATTATCAAAATTACATTTGAAAATCACAAATATCGTATGATTTTACATGTAAGCTATAGATAAAAGACCATTTTGTAGAGTAAAACATGTAGAATAGCTTTTCGGCTAGCTAGTTTTATACTTGCCTATTCAATAATTCTGATCAAAAGGTCTACAACTAAAAATTAAAGTAATGGATCACAGCAGATCATAACAGAGAATAGTCCATCTCTCCTAGAAAATTTTTAAAAATAAATCGTAGAAACTGCATGGGAAATACTGTAAAAACAAAGGTTATTGTCCTCACCTATGAATTAGAATAAGTTTGGCACTGGATTATGGGGTATTCCCACAGGAAAGTACCTTACTGATTTTCCCTCTATCCTTCTTGATACATTATGGTGGAACCCAGTGTTATGCAACACCTGCTTACTTTGGCCTTAAGGGTCATAGTGACAAAAAAGAAACCTTTAAAGAAGTCATAGTAAATGTTAGGGAAAGGGATTTTCAATGCATGGATATATTTGGCAAGGTAAACAAAAAGTTGCCTGATAGCAAGGGAGGAGGCAGGCCACTGTGAATAGTAACTTATACTAGCCAATATTGAAAAGTAAAAGCAGTTTAATGGTTTCAAAGTATATAAGAATATGAACTGATTGCTTATAAAATGTTTTTAAAGTAGAGATTACACTTTAATGTTAGATGAGGCTGATCTATACATTAATTTTATATATGCAAATGATCCTACTTACATTCTTGAAAATAATTTGACTCTTTAGGTGAACCAACTGAAATCTCATCTACACTGTTGATTTCCCTAGTAAACAATTCTCTTCAGTATGAGAAAATCAAAGAAGTCTGAAGTGGAACAAATTCTAAATTACTAGTATATGATTTAAATGGCTAGGAGGAAATTATAAGGGGTGTAAAACAGAATATTAATTCAAATATTTAAGATGCTAATTCTGGGTAAAAGCTATTTTTGAGATGACATGAATTTTCAAAATACTAAAAATTTTAAAATAATCATTTCCACAAACTTTTTTTAAGGTGTGAGTGTAATGTATGTAACGACTAAGTAATATATTATTCAATTTTAGGAACTTTATGGATGTTTTCATACTAGCATTAGAAAATAATTCTGAAAAGAAGATGAAAATGAAAATGTTAATTTAGCTTAAACAACAGGAAAATGTTGGCCCTTTATTTTTTCTGTCCTATATTTACTGGCAAAATGGGTTTATTAAAGAGCTTGGGAATTGAGTAAGAAAGATTCCAATTATGCATCTGACCTTGTCAGAAGCAGTGCTATGATTACTTGTAAAGATATATCAGGGACATGTAAGGAACAGACAAACTATTTGTTGGCTGTAGCCTGGAATTTAAGAAAGCCATAAATATTTTAAAAGTTAATTATTTCACCTTGAATAAAAATACAAACATACACATACCCCACAATTTAAACATTCATCTCAAGATTTTTATTTGCCATTTGGTGTTTCACTGGCAAAAATATGGAAAAGAATAATTCTACTTTATTCTTTAGATCAATAAATTATGAGCTTCAAATTCTACATGTGAATAAAGTAGGACTAATACACATACTAATTATCTCAAAAGACAAAGAGAAAAATGATCAGCAAAGGACTAGACTCATCAAAATTAGTAGACATAAACAAAACACATGATTAAAAGAAATACTTTTATCCTGTGGAGGTTTATTCTAGGACGAATATTCAATACTTTTGGAGAAAACATGAGGTAGGTAGGGGAGAAAATATCTTGAACTGAATGAATGAAATCATAACACATCTAAATATATGGTATGCAACTAAAGCAGTGCTTAAAGAAAAATCTATAGATATTAATTTCTGTGTTAGATATAAAAATCTAAGCTTCCACTTCAAGAAGCTAACAAAGAGAAAAAATCAAATCAAAAGACAAAATAATAAAGGTAAAATAAGAAATCAATGAAATAGAAAATACAGAAAATCAATAAAAGTAAAAGTGCATCTTTGAAAAAAGTCAATACAATTAGTAATGTACTAGTTAGTCTGAGAAAAGAAAAGAAGATACAGATGTCCAGCTTTAGGCATGAAGGATGGGACATCACTACAGATGCTACCAACAGTAAAAGGATATTAAGAGAATATTATGAACCTTATGCCAATAAACTCACAACTTAGATAAAATGGGTAAATTCTTTGAAAGACATAAATTATGAAAATAGACTCAAGAAGAAACCAAAAACCTGAATATTCTTTTATCTATTACAAAAACTTGTAATTTAATACCTTGCCACCCAAACAAAACTACACAAAACAAAACCCCCGAAGACTAAATGGTTTCATGGTGAATTCTACCAAACATTTAAAGAATGATAAAATCAATTCTATGGAAACTATTTCAAAGATAGATGAGAAAGAAACTCATTTAAGAGTCCAGCATTACCCTGTTATGAAAACCAGAGGAAGGCAAATACTGCATGTTCTCACTTACAAATAAGTAGAAGCTAAGCTATGGGTACACAAAGGCAGACAGAATAGAACAATGAACTGTGAAGACTCAGAAGGGGGAGGGTGGGACAGGAGTGAGGGATTAAAAAAATACATATCAGGTACAGTGTTCACTACTGGGGTGAAGGGTACACTAAAATCTCAGACTTCACCCTATATAGATCATCCACGTAACCAGAAACCACTTGTACCCTAAAAGGTACTTAAAAATATTTTTAAAAGCCGGGGAGGGGCCAAGATGGCCAACTAGAAGCAGCTGCCATCAGTGGCTCCCACCGAGAAGAATGAAAAGGGTAAGTGAATCCTGCACCTTCAGCTGAGGTATCCAGGTTCTCTAACTGGGACTGACTAGGTGGTTGGCACAACCCACAGAGAGCGAGGAAAAGCAGGGTGGAGCAATGGCTCACTTGGGAGCTGCATGCGGCAAGGGGAGCTCTCACCCACAGCCAAGGGAGGTGGTGAGTGATTGTGCTACCCCACCCAGGAAACCATGCTTTTTCCATGAATCTGTGCAACCCAAGGATCAGTAGATCCCCCTGTAAGCCCATGCTACCAGGGCCTTGGGTCCCAAGCACAGAGCTGTGCAGATGCTTAGCAGACACTCAGGTTGCAGCCAGCAGCAGCAGGCTGGAGACTGAGTTCCTAGGGGTGAGGGTGGTTGACATCACTGCAGCCTCAGTCTGCTGTTTTCTTCTGCTGGTGCTAGGAAGACTGGGCAGTCTGGACCAGGAGGAACTCCCCACAATGTGGCACAGTGGTTGTGGCAGATTGTGGCCAGACTGCTTCTTTAGGTGGGACCCAGATCCATTCCTCCTCACTGAGTGGGGCCTCACTGTGGGAATTTTACTAACTCCAGCCAGTAGTTTACAGAGAGAACTCTGATCTCCCTGGGACAGAGCCCCTGAAGGGAGGGGAAGCTGCAGTCTCCAATGTTCAGCAGACTTAGTCTTTCCTGCCTGCTGGCTATGAAGAGGCCGGGCACTTCAGATGATGGGGATCCCCCTCAGTGCAGCAAACCTGCTCCACTAAGGGGCAGCCAGAGTGCTTCAGTAAGCAGGTCTCTGATCCTGTGCCTCCTGACTAGGTGAGACCCCCACAACAGGAGTCACCAGACACTTTATACAGGAGCATGCCCCAGGCATCAGGTCACTGCCACTATGGAAAAGAGGTCCCAGATGAAGGAGCAGGTAGCCATCTTTGCTGTTCTGCAGCCCCAACTGGTGACACCTCCAGGTGAGGGTATTTGTCACCACCAGGCCTGCCTTGCAACAGCTCCTGAAGGAAGCACTAAATATGGAAAGGAAAAACCACTACCAGCCCCTACAAAAACACACTGAAGTACAAAGACCAATGACACTATGAAGCAACCACATAAACAAATCTGCAAAATAACTAGTTAGAGTCATGATGACAGGATCAAATTCAAACATAACAATAGTAGCCATAAATGTAAATGGGCTAAAGGCCCCAATTAAAGGACACAGAATGGCAAGCTGGGTAAAGAGTCAAGACCCATCAGTGTGCTGTATGCAAGACCCATCAGTGTGCTGTATTCAAGAGACCCATCTCATGTGCAAAGACACACATGGGCTCAAAATAAAGGGATGAAGGAAAATTTACCAAGTAAATGGAAAGCAGCAAAAAGCAAAGACTGCAATCCTAGTTTCTGACAAAACAGACTTTAAACCAACAAAGATAAAAAAAGACAAAGAAGGGNCAAATCTGCAAAATAACTAGTTAGAGTCATGATGACAGGATCAAATTCAAACATAACAATAGTAGCCATAAATGTAAATGGGCTAAAGGCCCCAATTAAAGGACACAGAATGGCAAGCTGGGTAAAGAGTCAAGACCCATCAGTGTGCTGTATGCAAGACCCATCAGTGTGCTGTATTCAAGAGACCCATCTCATGTGCAAAGACACACATGGGCTCAAAATAAAGGGATGAAGGAAAATTTACCAAGTAAATGGAAAGCAGCAAAAAGCAAAGACTGCAATCCTAGTTTCTGACAAAACAGACTTTAAACCAACAAAGATAAAAAAAGACAAAGAAGGGTATTACATAATGGTAAAGGGTTCAATTCAACAAGAAAAGCTAACTGTCCTAAATACATATGCACCCAATAGGGGAGCACCCAGATTCATAAAACAAGTTCTTAGAGACCTACAAAGAGACTTAGACTCCCACCCAGTAATAGCGGGACACTTTAAAACCCCACTTTCAATATTAGATCAATGAGACAGAAAATTCAGAAAGATATTCAGGATTTAAACTCAGCTCTGGATCAGGTGGACCTGAAGGATATCTACAGAACTCTCCACACAAAAACAACAGAATACACATTCTTCTTGGCACCACATGGCACTTACTCTAAAATTTATCACATAATTGGAAGTAAAACATTCCTCAGCAAATGCAAAAGAACTGAAATCATAACAAACAGTCTCTTAGACCACAGCATAATCAAATGAGAACCCAGGATTAAGAAACTCCCTTAAAACCACACAACTACATGGAAATTGAACAACCTGCTCCTGAATGACTCCTGGGCAAATAACGAAATTAAGGTAGAAGTTTAAAAGTTCTTTGAAACTAATGAGAACAAAGAGACAGCATGCCAGAATCTATGAGCTAACACAGTGTTAACAGGAAAATTTATAGCACTAAATGCCCACATGAAAAAGCTAGAAAGATCTCAAAACAACCTCTTAACATCACAACTAAAAGAACTAGAGAACCAAGAGCAAACAAACCCCAAAGCCAGCAGAAGACAAGAAATAACCAAGCTCAGAGCAGAACTGAAGGAGAAAGAGACACAAAAAACCCTTAAAAAAAAAATCAACAAATCCAGGAGCTGTTTTTTTGTAAAAAATAAAATAGACTACTAGCTAGACTAATAAAGAAGAAAAGAGAGGAGAATCAAATAGACACAATAAAAAATGATAAAGCAGATATCACCACTGACTGCAAAAAATTAAACCAACCATCAAAGAATACTATAAACAGCTCTATGCAAATGAACTAGAAAATCTAGAAGAAATGGATAAATTTCTGGACACATACACCCTCCCAAGAGTGAACCAGGAAGAAGTTGAATATCTGAATAAACCAATAATGAGTTCTGAAATTGAGGCAGTAATAAATAGCCTACCAACCAAAAAAAGCACAGGACCAGATGGATTTACAACTGAATTCTAACAGAGGTACAAAGAGGAACTGGTACATTCCTTCTGAAACTATTCCAAACAATTGAAAAGCAGGGACTCCTTCCTAACTCATTTTATGAGGCCAGCATCATCCTGATACCAAAATCTGGCAAAGGTACAATAAAAAAAGAAAATTTCAGGCCAGTATCCTTGATGAACATCGATGTAAAAATCCTCAATAAAATACTGGCAAACCGAATCCAGCAGCACATCAAAAAGCTTATCCACCATGATCAAGTCAGTTTCATCCCTGGATGCAAGGCTGGTTCAACATATGCAAAACAATAAATGTGATTCATCACATAAACAGAAATAAAGACAAAAACCACGTGATTTTCTCAATAGATGCAGAAAAGGCCTTTGATAAAATTCAAAACTCCTTCATGTTAAAAACTCTCAATAAACTAGGTATTGATGGAACAGACCTCAAATAATAAGGGCCATTTATGACAAGCCTACAGCCAATATCATACTGAATGGGAAAAAACTGGAAGCATTCCCCTTGAAAATGGACACAAGACAAAGATGCCCTCTCTCACCACTCCTATTCAACATAGTATTGGAAGTTCTGGCCAGGAAAATCAGGCAAGAGAAAAAAACAAAGCATATTTAAATAGGAAGAGAAGAAATCAAACTGTCTCTATTTGCAGATGACATGCTCACATATCTAGAAAACCCCATCGTCTCAGTGCAAAAACCTCAACTCAATAAGCAATTTCAGCAAAGTCTCAGGATACAAAATCAATGTGCAAAAATCACAAGTATTCCTATATACCAACAATAGACAAGCAAAGAGCCAAATCATGAATGAACACCCATTCACAATTGCTACAAAGAGAATAAAATACCTAGGAACACAGCTATCAAGGAAAGTGAAGGACCTCTTCAAGGAGAACTACAAACCACTGTTCAAGGAAATAAGAGAGGACATAAACAAATGGAAAACCATTCCATTCGGCCAACAAACATATGAAAAAAAGCTCAACATCACAGATTATTAGAGAAATGCAAATCAAAACCATAATGGCATACTATCTCACACCAGTCAGAATGACGATTATTAAAAAGTCAAGAAACAACAGATGTTGGTGAGGCTGTGGAGAAATAGGAATGCTTTTACACTGTTGGTGGAGATGTAAATTAGTTCAAGCATTGTGGAAGACAGTATGGTGATTCCTCAGAGACCTAGAACCAGAATACCATTTGACCCAGCAATCCTATTTCTTGGTAAATACGCAAAGGAATATAAATGATCCTTTTATAGAGATACATGCACATGTATGTTCGTTGCAGCACTATTCACCATAGCAAAGACATGGAATCAACCCAAATGCCCATCAATGATAGACTGGATAAAGAAAATGTGGTACATATATGCCACGGAATACTACATAGCCATAAAAATGAAAGAGATCATGTCCTTTGCAGGGACATGGATGTTGTCAGAAGCCATTATCCTCAGCAAACTAATGCAGGAACAGAAAACTAAACACCACATGTTCTCACTTATAAGTGCGAGCTGAACAATGAGAACACATAGACACAGGGAGGGGAACACACACTGGAGCCTGTTGAAGTGGGGAAGAGTACCAGGGAAAATAGCTAATGCATGCTGAGCTTAATACTTAAGTGATGGGTTCATAGGTGCAATAAATCACCACAGCACACATTTACCTAGGTAGCAAACCTGCACATCCTGCACATGTATCTCAGAACTTAAAAAAAAGTAAAAAAAAGAAAAAAAAAAAAACAAAACAAAAAACAAGAACAAAAAATTTTAAAGAAAACCAGAGGAAGAGATTAGAATTAAACTATAGACCAATATCCCTCATAAACAAAGAAACCAAAATTCTTAACAAAACATTGGCAAACTGAACCCTGCAAAATTAAAAAAACGATTATATATCATGACCACTTTTTAAATCCAAGAAAGGTAAGGTTGATTTGATATGTGAGTATCAATTAATGTAATGTACCATATAAAAAGAATAAAGGACAAAATAAAACCACATAATGATCTTAACAGATTCAGAAAACTTTTGACAAATCCAACACCCATTCATGATTTTTAAAAATGCGTTTCCATTAGGATTGATAATAAAGCAAAGACTTCTGCTCTCACTTCTTCAATTCAACATATTACTGGAGGTTCTAGTTAGTCCAAAAAGCAAGGAATAGAAATTAAAGGCATATATGTTTAAAAGAAAGAACTTTTTTTTTTTGGCAGGTGACATGACCTTGTATGTAGAAAATCTAAAGAATCTAATGAGCCTACTAGAATAAGTCAGTTTAGCAAAACTGTAGGATACAAGATCAATATATAAAAATCAATTGCATTTTCTATACTAGTAATGAACAACCTGAAAATGAAATAAAGAATCCAATTCCATTCACAATAGCAAAAAAACTACTTACGAATATCTTTGAGAAAGAAAGGTAGAAGTTGTATGCCAAAAACTGGGAGAATTTAAAGAAACTGTCTTAAAACTTGATGAGGGAAATTAAAGATCTAAATAAATGGGAAAATATATAATTTTCATGGATTAGAAAATTCAGCATTGTTAAAATGGCAAGCCTCTCCAAATTGATTTATAGAGTCAATGCAACTCTATCAAAATAACAGCAAGTATTTCCGCTGAAAATGACAAGCTGTGCCTAAAATTTATGCAGAAATACAAATGACCTGAAATAGCCAGAACAGTTTTGAAGGAAAAAAAAGCTGGTGGAATAAATGAACCTGTTTTAAAGACTATAAAACTCCAATAATCAACGCAGTGTGGTATCAGTGTAGGGATACATCAATGGAAAAACATAGAGTCCAAATATATACCAATTCATCATATATGGTTAATTAGTTTTCAACAAAATTACCAAAGCAATTCAGTGAGGGCGGGAAACAAAGCGTTTTCAACAAATGGTACTGAAACAATCAAACACCATATGCAAAAAACCCCCCAAATTACTAAACCCTCCACCTAACATTATACACAAAAATATTTCCATGTGCATCATAGTCTGAATGTCAGATATAGAATTATTAAACAGCTAGAAGAAAATATGGGAGGAAATCTTTGTGACCTTGGGTTACGCAAAGATTTCTTAGCGATAGTGCCAACACCAAAAGTGCAATCTGTAAAAGTAAAATTTGATAAACTGAGAAATTAAACTTACTCAAAAGATACCCTTAAAAAATGAAAAGAGAAGCCATAGAGTAGAATAAAATATTTGCAAGTCATATATCCAAAAAAAGATTTGTATCCAAACTATATTGAGAACTCTATGACTCACTAACAGGAAGACAACACAATAGTACAATGGGCAAAAGATTTAACCAACACTTCACTAAAGAAGATATAGGAATAGCTAATAAGTACATTACAATTTGCTTAACATTGTCACTAGTCAGAAAAATGAAAGTTTAAACCATGTAAAATGCCACACATCCAGTAGAATGGCTGTACCAAAAGACTGAAAAAAAAAAATAACAGATATTAGTAAGCATATAGAGAAACCGAAGCACTTATACATTGAAGGTGGGAATTTTAAATGGTGCAGTCACTTTGGAAAACAGTCCGACAGTTTCTTAAATAGTTAAACATACACTTACCGAGACCCAGCAATTCTACTGTAGTTATCTACCCAAGGGAAATGAAAATGTAAGCTCACACGAAGACCTGTACTTGGATTTTCACAGTAGCAATCTTCATAACTGTCCCCAAACTGGTAACAGTCCAAATGTCTATCAGTTGTTGAATGAATAACAAAATGTGGCATATCCATATGTGGAAATTACTTGCAAATAAAAAAGAGCCAACTACTGATACATACATTAACATGAATGAATCTGAAAAACATTCTTAAGTAAATGAAAGACGAAGGATTGCTTATTGTGATTCCATTTGTACGAAATATCTAGAAGATGACTTAGAATAGACAGAAAGCAAATCAGGCTTGCCTGAAACTGTGAGTAGAAGCAGGGACTGGCTGCAATTGGACATTAGGAAAATTTCTGACAGAATGAAAGCATTCTAAAACTGAATTGTGATGATAGTTGCACAACTGCATTAATTTACTAAAAATCTTCAAAACGCTTACATTGAATGAATATTCTGTGTTCTCTAAATTATCCTGCAGACTTAACGATGTTAAAAAAAAAAAAAAACTTTCTGAAGACAGAAAGATAGCATGAATCTTCCATAACATACTCTTCTAATAAGTTTTACTGAGCACTTACTATGTGAGACTCAATTATATTCTCTTATTTATTTTTTGTAGAGATGGAGTCTTGCTTTGTTGCCCGAGCTGGTCTCAAACTTGGAGCCTCAACTGATACTCCCGCCTCAGCCTCCAAAAGTCCTGGGATCACAGGTGTGAGGCAACTGCACCCGGCCAAGAAGTCTTAATAGTTGAACTATGACAGGGTGTAGTCAAAGAATTAAATGTGGACAAAGAAGCAGGTGTGGTGGCTCATGCCTGTCGTCCCAGTACTTTCAGAGGCCAAGGAAAGAGGATACATGAGGCCAGGAGTTCATGGCCAACCTGAGCAATAAAGCAAGACCCTGTCTTAAAAAAAAAAAAAAAAAATTAAAAAAATTTAAATCAGCCAGGTGTGGTGGTGTGTGCCTAGAGTCTCAGCTATTCGGGAAACTGAGGTCGGAGAATCACTTGAGCCCAGAAGGTTGAGGCTTCAGTGAGCTATGATCGTGCCACTGCACTACAGCCTGGGTGACAGGGCTAGACTCCACCTCTTATAAGAAAAAAGAGACAAATCGGGACAAACGGCAAAATAAAAGGCAAGGAATAAAGGACTTATGTTCAGAGCATGAAATCATGAAGGACTTGAAGAAGGAAAGCGTGGATCTATTGCCCAAGTTAAACATCATATAACAATAGGGAATCATTCTATTTATACTGAAAGAGAAAATTTAGGAAGAAACAATTCAACATCTTCAAATAAATTTCAGATTTTTTTCAGCATCTCTAAATTTATTCTCATAATTTTATTAAAAATTTCTTAAATTACCTGCTCTAAAAAAAGAAAAACACTAAAACATTTAGACGAAGGCTGAAAAGCCATA
>NW_016805612.1:1358006-1390707 GCF_001698545.2 Rhinopithecus bieti
TCTAAAAAAAGAAAACACTAAAACATTTAGACGAAGGCTGAAAAGCCATAACGAGTGACTAAGACAAAGAACGCCTAGTGTGACCTGGGCGTTCACTCTTATTCTTTTAATATGACTGTCTGGGAGAAACACCTTCCTTGCATAACTAAGATGTTCTACCACTAACTAGCTACATGATCTTGGACAAACTATTCAGCTTTAGATGCTTCCATTTCTTCTTTCATAAAATGGATATAGTAAAAGTATTCATAGATTAGGTTAATGAGGTAATAGATGTACTAATTGCTCAGGATGGTGCTTCCCATATAGTGGGTATTATGTATCGGCTTTATTATTGTAACCGTGTCAGAGAGATGATAACACCTGTCATTTATTATGTAACACTAAGTGCCAGGCAATCTGTTAACAACTTCATCTTGTTTAATATAACTTTCTCATAATATAGATTCTAATCCAGTTTTCATGAGAAAGGGGGAAAATGCCATTAGGGAAAGAGGTACAGTAAATTGCCCATGATCACAGAATCAATAAATAGTAAAGGAAGCATCTGATCTGAATCTTCTAATCACTACCCAAGGTAGTCCTTATCTCTTACCCATGTCACTGATGTGCTGATAGCAATGATGTACCATAAGCACTGGCTGATGATAAGTTCACGAAAACAAAACTTATTATTACTATTTTGGTGAGACATGGTCTCACTCTGTCACCTAGGCTGGAGCGCAGTGGTGTGATCTTGGCTTAGTGCAGCCTCTATCTCTTGGGTGCAAATGATCCTCCTGCCTCAGCCTCCCAAGTAGCTGGGACTACAAAGTAGCCGAGATTACAGGTGTGCACCACCCAACTGGCTAATTTTGTTTATTTTTGGTTGAGATGAGATCTCATGACATTGCTCTAGTTTGTCCTGAATTCCTGAGCTCAAGTGATCCAGCCAGTGTTTACAATCTGCTACTTTAATGAGACCACATTTACACAGGTCACATTCCCTTTCCTAATTGGTTTTCTACACTGTCATGCCCACCTTTGAGTGGCGTCTTCGCTTTAACCTTTTTTGCATAGTCACAAACCAATCAGCACACACTCCCCATTCTGAGTTCATAAAAGGCCCCAGACCCAGCCACAGGGAAGGAACTTTCTGCCTTTGGGTAGGTGACCATCCCCATGTCCCCTCTCGGCTGAAAGCTGTTTCACTGCTCAATAAACTTCTCTCCGCCCTCCTCACTCTTCAATGTCCAGTGTATCCTCCTTTTTGGGTGCAGTACAAGAGCTCAGGAACTGCCAAACACAGGTACAAGCTGTAACAGAGGCAAGCTGGGGCACGCCAGTGTGGCTGAATGGGGCCCAGGAAGGGCGTTGTCAGCCAGAGGTCCCTGGTTTGCAAAGCAACCGAGAAAATAATGCCTACAATCAATATTAGGCAAAATCTATATGCTAATATACAATTAACATATTAATTATACATAATATTTATAATCAAAGATAGCCTTTCAAGGTAGCTCCCTAAAAAAATTTAGTAGCAGTTAGTTTTTTAATGATTCCTTCTCTTTGAAAGTAATAAAACTTTTAATAAGCAAAAATAAAAATCTAGATGGGTTATTCAGTTTAAATTTGGTACAATTTTACCTTTTAAAGTAAATTAGGTAAATATACGACATAAATAAAGGAAGAAATATATGAATAAATGGCAAATGGTTTGCTCAAGCTCTGCAAATTTCTTTTTTTTTGAGACGGAGTCTCGCTCTGTCTCCCGGGCTGGAGTGCAGTGGCCAGATCTCGGCTCACTGCAAGCTCCACCTTCCAGATTTACGCCATTCTCCTGCCTCAGCCTCCCGAGTAGCTGGGACTACAGGCGCCCACGACCTTGCCCGGCTAGTTTTTTGTATTTTTTAGTAGAGACGGGATTTCACCGTGTTAGCCAGGATGGTCTCGATCTCCTGACCTCGTGATCCGCCCGTCTCGGCCTCCCAAAGTGCTGGGATTACAGGCTTGAGACACCGCACCCGGCCCAAGCTCTGCAAACTTCTGAATATTCTGAGAGATCAGAATTTAAAATGCAACAAACTCCAACTATTAAATATTTGTGGTAAAAAATGATCAAGTGT
Source organism: Rhinopithecus bieti (assembly GCF_001698545.2). Taxonomy (NCBI): domain Eukaryota; kingdom Metazoa; phylum Chordata; class Mammalia; order Primates; family Cercopithecidae; genus Rhinopithecus; species Rhinopithecus bieti. The sequence continues at coordinate 1,360,109 of NW_016805612.1, forward strand.
ATGGAAAACTTGTTTCTGACACTTAGAAAAGTGGCTGTCAAATAGGCTAAAAAAAAAAAAAGGATGAGAGACAACTGGATGAGATGACACCAGAGAATTTAATGTCATCCATTACATTTCTAAGCCTGGTATAAATCCACAATATATCATTTGGCTTCAAGCACAAATCAAATGAATCATCACTGCTAACTAAAAATCAAATAAATACCATGTTAAATAAGTTTTTTATCCTGTAACACTATGCTTGCATTCCATAGCAAATATTTTGGAATAAGCACAAAGCCTTACATAAGACCAAAGATATTGCCTTAAAAATTAAAAGTAAGCATACTGCATAATATTGTTATAGTATTTAAAAGAAACCATATTAAATTTCACAGAATTTTTACACATCTGTTATTAAAATCATTTTATGATATTGCTGGTTAAAGTGAAGGTATTTACTATCTATGGTACTGCTAACACAATTCTTATATGAGTTTTTCTGTTTCTATGGTAACATGAATTATAAGGTTCAATGAAGCTGAATTCAGTAATGTGTATTTTTCTGTTATTCAAGGTGAAAAGGAAATGAAACATTTCTAACATTCATAAACTGCAGCAAATGTCTGAATTCCATTTAGAGATAAGATGATAATTACTAAAGTAATTAGAATTCTTCCTGGATGGAATTATTTTGCACACAGTGGAAATTTAGATTTGAGAATGAAAGTAGGGGCCAGAGTATATTCAGCATCAGTAATTAATTACAACCCAAACCCATCCGCCATTCTGATACCTTGGAACGGACCATACCTTCTTCTGTCTGCTTCTGACTACAATATAAAAGAAAGCTCATCCTCTACCCCCACCCCTAAGTCAGAAAGATAAAGTGGGTGAAATCATTTTATTCAAGAAAAAATCCAATTACAGAAATAATCAACTTTTCTCTCTTGCTTTATTTTTTCATATTTGAAAGGGCTTTCACATTAGCAGAACCAATTAAACGAATATCAGGACAGGGCAAAATCTACAAAGTTAGGCAAGTTTCTTAAATCTTTTAAAATTAAACTTTGAAAAAAACCACTTAGAGACTGAAACCCAGATCGTGGCATTCTTTAACGGGAAAACATAACTGGAAGGTAACTAAACATCAGGTCTCGGGAAGAATAATTTATAAAATGATACAGTCAAAATGCAGTTGCCTCTAATATCCAGTCCATTATTAAGAAATTAGGCAAATGATTACTTTTAATGGCAGTGTTGTTATCAAAAAATAGCACTCAGAAACATTACATTTCAAGTCTTATGTCATCCTAAAGTGCAATTGGTATAGCATCATCATAAATAATACTGAATAGGGATATATACAAATTGGAAAAAATATATATATATATACACACTCACACATACATACACAGAGCAAGCAAGTGAGAAGATGGGAAGCTATATTTATGGAATAGAAATTATAAAATCCTTTAAATCAAAACACAGATTTATAATCACTTTATTTCTTATGAGTTGAGCATATTTTCTTATTGTGTTTTATTGTTTTAAAGGTCAGAGGTTGGCAAACTACAGCCCATGTGCCAAATCCAGCTGTTGTCTGTTTTTGTAAATAAAGTTTTATTGGAACACAGCTACACTCATTCATTTCATACTGTTTATGGCTGCTTTCACTACAAAAGCAGAGTTGAATAGTTGTGACAGTTGCAACAGAAACTGCATGGTCTGCAAAGCCAAAATTATTTACCACCTGCTGAGATTCTAACCAACCAGGCCCACGACTCTGATTTTTGATAAGAACTCCCAGGAACACTCCAGGGTGAATTGAGGGCCAGTGGGTATATATAATGCTCTCCCGAATGTAGCTCTAATCAACCTTTCCATTATCACCCAATTCCGATTGATATGATTCAAATCAGAATACTTCCTCTCTGAGCAATCCCATTGTACAATCCCCTATCCATACTACTCATTGAAATCAGAATACTTCCTCTCTGAGCAATCCTACTGTACAATCCCCTATCCATACTACTGATATTCCCTGGGCCACCTCTCTGACGAAATTTTTCTTGATTTTATCTCAGCATCTTGATTCATTCACAGTCCCTCCTTTGTACCTCTATGATGTCCCTGTTATGATCTTCCTGACATTTTTACATCTGTTTTCTTGCTTTATGCCTCCTAATAAACTGTAAGCACCTGGTGGACAAGGATGGGGTCATATTCACATTCCTACACTCTGTAGTAATGAAGCAACAGCCACATAGACTGTTGAGGCTCAATAAATGTACCCACTGACTTAAAGGTGAAATGTTTGGGAGAACTTGGAAAAACAGACAGTAAGATGAATACATGAATTTAATAAAGCAATAGGCTTTATTCACCAAGAGATCAATGATTAATCCCTGTTTTAACTAATACCAATTTCAATATTTTCCTTTAAGTCCCAGAAGTTACCTCTGGTGGGGAAGGATAAAGTGGAGATTCACAAGGCTTTGTAAATGATGGCTTCTCTTTAGGAAAAGGGGATACTATCATTGTGAGCAGTACAAGTTGGCTCCGGCGCCTGGTTTCTCAGCAGCATCTGCCTAGCCTTTCTGCAAAGAGAAGGTGTCATCTACAAAGCCCTTTGAATTTCCACTTTCTCTTTCCCTGGCTCAGTGGCACACACCTGTAGTCCTAGCTAATCAATAGGCTGAGACGGAGGGATCACTTGAGCCTAGGAGTTCAAGACTAACCTGGGCAACATGGTGAGACTCCATCTCTTAAAAAAAAAAATCAGTTAACTAAGAATTGTTTCACCCTCAATTTCTATTTTTAGAATTAATCAGAACATTTGGTCAATGCTTATTTTGAACAACTTCAATTTATTTGCAACTTTCAGTTAAAATTTTGGGGAAAGGGGTACAAGATGGAGTCTTTAAGGTTGAAGCAAGGTTTATGAGGAGGAGATGAAAGTGGAGATTTCATTCTAATTGTAGGTTACAGTTGCTTGCTTCTATTTTTGAAGGGTGTAAGTCTTGTCATTCTAAACTCATTTGTTAACTCGATGATACGTTCTCGACAAGGTTCTCAACAGTCAGCATCTATGGGGGCTGCTGTGGCAGGGAGGTGGCAGGTGGCCAAGAGGACTTTCCCCACGAAACTCACATGAAATGTGTCTGTTTGTTAGGCGTTGTAGCTTTTATGTGAAGGCCCTGTCACTTTTTATGACACTGCCTCTTGGTTCCCCATTTGGCCCAAATGTCTGCCTCAAAAGGAGCAGCTCCATTCTGTCTCACACCACGCCTGGCTGGCCTGTCAGCTGCAGCTACTTCACAGCTCCCCACAGCCATGAACACTGCCTGGGACAGGCTTCACCGACCCGCAAAGCACTCCTAGGCTCTTCCTGACTGTGAGTGACCAAAGTCCTTTCTTGCCACAACAGCGGCTCCAAGGGAGCCCACTACCCACCGCCCCCTTCTTCTTACATACCCAGGCAGCAGTGCTGGAATGCTGGGCATGGCATGAATGCTGGTGGTAGCTGACCCTACGCCAAGAAACACTTTAAAACCTCAAGAACAAAGCCACTATATTACAGAACATCAGGACACTGCAACCATCCCCAGATGGAGGGAAGGAAATAACATTAGTCACATGTGCATTAGCTAATTATCAGCTTAATATGTGGCATCTTCTAACACCAGCCTCTCTAAACCAAGAATATGGAGGGCACTCTTTTAAGTGCTTTTCATATATCAACTCATTTAATCCTCAGAGTAACCAGTGAGATATGCAATATTTTCCTCAGTTTGCAGATGTGGCAATGGACACACAGAAAGGTTATGTAAGCTGCCCAATGTCACACAGCAATAAGCAGCAGGGTCAGGATCTGAATCCTTCCTGTCTGTGATCTGAAAGAATAAGCTGCCTCCCACTGATGGAGGGCAGTGAATGCTGAATAGTGCCAGATGTATTTGTTCCAAAAGGCCCCTTTTCTCAGAAACAATGACTATCAGGTGTCATTGAAGAGTGACTTGAGATGCCATCTGATGACCCACACAACTACTAAATAAAAATACCCACATAAGGTTATTTTCTCAGCACCCCTCCATTATTAGATTGTTATTCTCATATTAAAAAACAAGGGCACTGGGGATAAGGTCCCTTGTCCATGGACACAGAGCTAGTTTACAGTAGAGAAGGCCTGGAATTAGGATCTCTGACTCCTAGTGCTTTACTTATGCATTTACTGTTTTAGCCAAGGGGAAGAAATCTAGAAAAAATCCTCACCAGATAACACATCTGTGCTAGCAGCCAACAAAGAGATATTCATGCAAGTTCAGATTTCATCATGCACATTTTCAGTGATGCCTCTAAATAAGGGAAAGGGAGACAGGAGCCCATGGGAGTAGAAATGTTAATAGGTACAACTAGCCCCTGACTCAGAGTCAGGGAGAAAACAAACACATCTTGTTAATTTTTAACACTTTACCTCATGCTCATGTCCCAAACCATGCAAGGTCTAGAAAGTAGCACTGATTACATCATTTTTGGCAAAAGAATCTGGGATTATTTAGATAACTATAGCAGTGCTTGATACCAAGTCCTGAACAGTCACTGCCAGGCACACAAACCAAAGTATTCCTGCCTGCCTGCCATATCAATCCGATCCAGGTAATGACCATAAAAACCCAAAGAAGGTCACATGCTATAGTCCTTTTTCTGTGCTATTTTGCCAAGTGCTATGGTTTGAATGATGGTGTCCCATTCAAAATCTACGTTGAAACTGAATCCCCAATGCTATAGTATTAAGAGAGGTGTGGCCTTTGGGAAATGATGACATCATGAGGGCAGAGCCTTATAAAAGGGCAAGGCTGAAGGGAGCACTCTCTTGCCCCTCACTCCCTTCTGCCATTTGAAGAAGCCGGGTAGTGCCATCTTTGAGGAACCAGCCTTCTCCTGACACTGAACCTGCTGGTGCCTTGATCGTAGACTTCCCAGCCTCTAGAACTGTGCGAAATAAATTTCTATTGTTTATAAATTACCCAGTCTCAGGTACTTTGTTACAGCAGCACAAATGGCTTAAGACACGGAGACATCAAAACAACCTTCTGAGAAGGAAGGGGGACATGTCTAGCTTACAGAGGTTTAGAAAAGTGAAGTGTTTTCACAGAGAAACCAGGACTTGAAAACTACTGCCTTTCAAACCAGCTCAACTGAATATTTAGAAGAATCATTAATAATTTATTAACTATAAATACTAATGATTATACCATGTCAACATAAAGTTAGCATTTATAAAAATTAACAATAATGTCATTATTAACAATAATTTTGGCATGTGTGAAAGGGTTTTGGGCTATGAACTTAGAGAATCTGGTAAAGGAGAAAGTTTTGTCTGTGACCACCAATGTAAGAAGCAAGTGTATAAATGTGTGTGATGCTATCAGCCAGTCAGGTATCAGAGTGGTAAAGTCTATTAGAATGAAGGCTTGAGTTAAAGACAATTTGATTCAATTCCATCAATGATAAGTGAATACTTACAAGTAAGGGGCAAGAAAACAGAATCAGGGTGCAATAGAGGACTAAATAGGATTTCTAGCCACCAGTGGAGGTAAACAGTAATGTGACCAACCATGCCAGGCTCAATACAAGAGAGAAGGGTGGGATGAGGAGATGTCGAGTAGTAAAGAGAATTATGAGCCTTAGAGAAGATAAAATCAAACAATAACAGAGGGAGGAAAAAGAAAAGATAAAAGGAAAAACTACAGAGGTTTTTTGGTACAACAGGGTATAACAGGATCACAGATTGCCCTACTAATGTAGAACGTGCTTAAATTAACTGAAACAAAGTGTAACATCAATAGAATTTATATTCCACTTCAATCTATGTATGTAGCTCCAATTACAGCAAACATTTCCCTTAGCAAACAGCTTTAACAAAATCAATTTCTGATCAGAAAAGCAAATGAAGAAACCTGGGGTGGCAAAACACAACTAATGACTATATCTCATCACAGCTAAAGGTCCAAGGCACAATGCTGTACATACTGTGACAATATGCTTCCTGTACAAAGTGATTTCCTCCTAAACACAAAGTCACATTCTCCAAGTGGCCTTGAGTAAGAATTGCTTTTAATTCCATGATGATACTTTTGAAAGATGTTAACATAAATAAACTGAATACAACAGAAAGTCACAAGGAAATGACTCTGAGATAGCAAAATGCAAAGGTATGTATTGCCACTAAAATAGGGATGATGAATAATTTTCAGAGCCTATAAAAATGCAGAGACAAATGATGAAAGCATGAAGATATGAGTTTTTTCTTAAGTGAGCCTAGCATGCTTTTTGCAAAAGGAGAGAAGTCTTGGAAGTATCCTTACAAGTGTTGCCTACAAAATATCTCTGAGTAAAATGGAAATGAAGAAACAGTGTCACGTAGATTTTTGGAGTCTGAAAGAACCTGAAATGTTCATGTAGATTCCCCTTCTACTGCATCATTTATACATACATACATACATACATACATATATGTAGATCCCCTTCTACTGAATCATTTATACATACACAAATATATATATGTAGATCCCCCTTCTACTGAATCATTTATACATATGTGTGTATATATGTGTTTGTGTGTCTGCATATATATATATATATATGATGTGGGCAGAAGACTTACTTTAGGTTTTGATCCTGAGGAAAATTCAATTAATCAATACCATCAATTAAACTGACAGATAATTTAACCAATATAATGGGAGGAAGACATTCTACGCTCTATAACTGTGCTATGTGCTAAAAACAACAAGATACTATACCTTCCCTGAAAAACCTCACTCACAGCTAAGTTAGGTGTACACCAGCAGTAGTAGTAGAAGTGGTAGTTGTGGTAGTTGTGGTAGTGATAATCAGTTATGAGAAACATTTATGATGCATTTTGTGTGAGGGTCAAGTGCTTTCCATATATTAACTGATGTGATCCTCCTAAGCACTCCCATAAGATAGGTACTATTTCTATCTCTATCTCTATTTTTTATATACTCTCAACAGAAAGAAAAGCCAGAGGAGAGGCATTCAGGTATAAAGAAACCAACAACAAACACGACAGGATGTAGGGCCTATGAATGGGAGGATTGTAATACAGCTAACAAGGAGGTTAGGACCAGCATGTAGAAGTTTGGGGAAAAGCAGCTATCAAAGGCTTTTGTGGGGAGGAAAACGTTTGAAGCTGTACATCAGTAAGATGATTCTGGAAGTACCTTAAGAAGGAGATCGATGAAACAGACATGATAGAATACAAGATAGTACTGGCCTCAAATAGGATAGTGACAGTGGGGCGGGTAGGGGAAGGAGTGTAAGAAGAGGTGTAATCATTGGAAGTGGTGGCTGATTAGGTGACTGCCTTGAGTGGAGGCAGGTGGTGGTAGAAGGAAGTGGAGACAGTAAAAAGGGAGTGAACATGATTCTAGGATTTTAAGCTTGGACGTGGCTGGAAGGAGAGGCCATTAACCAAGACACCTACCAGAGTACCCAGTGCCACTAGAGAGGTGTTAGCTGTGTATGGAATGAACTATAAGTGCAGGTAGGGCAGGGACCACATTACATCTAGCTTTTACCTACCTGGTGCTTCATGCGCAGTGAGGTTCTAAAACAGTGTTTGTTAGTAGAGAAGCAGAGACGGGGCGAATGGTGGTATGGTGGTGGAGTAGGGTGGGTGGGAAATGGGGATGTACAGTTAAAATATTACATAGAAGACCAATACATGGGATTTATGTATTTAATTTGTAAGAGACATTGGGAAGGAGCTGCAGCAGACTCAAAATGGATTAACACTTGAGTGCCTCAATTAGAAATTTTCCCTGGTAGTTAAAACATTTAAAGGGATAATAAAGGGAGTAAACAATGAGTACAAAAAAAAAAAAAAAGAAACACTGAACGGACAAGCGCACTTTCACCAGGAAACATATTGCGGATTCTAGAGACTAATTTTTTATGTTACGAATTCAAAAGTGCATGCCAAATGTCCTCTTACCCTTAGAATTGGTCCCTCAAAGTTAAGTCCCACTCCAAAGATTTGGAAAAGAAAATCTGCTGAAATAGCTAACCTTGATTGTGATATCCATTAGTAACTTAATTTTATCAAAACCGCGATTTTACTGGTTGCCGCATGAAAACATGAAGGAAATTGGCTTTCCGGTTGGAGCTGTTGATTTGCCGAGTGGTTACTGTGATTCGGGCCTTACCAGACTGTATGCTGACTAACCATCATCAATTTATTGTACAAACGATACACTGACAACATTAGTCCCTGAGTCATCGCAATTTTAAGCATGCTCATCAAAAAACCTTTATCAAATTATCGCAGTACCAGAACTACAGATAGCAAGTCAGTTATATGTCTTGTGTGAGAAAGTATGTTTACAGAAAGATCCTAATCCAGAATACCAAAAAAAAAAAAACAAAAGTGGTTTTCAGATGTAACACTGGAAAAAATAAGGAAGAAGGGAATGTTGGATACATCAAAACTGCAATTTCTGAAAATTTGGTTTAAAGGAATTACATGATTTAAGCCTGAGTTTTTTTATTCAATCCTTCTGTTTCGATTACTTTTTACAAAATTAAATCTGCTGATGGTGTGCATATTTCCAATAAATACAACAGCATGAGATTCCATACTAGCAGGACACCTGCTAACATCTTTTATTCATGTGCGTGTTCTCAGTGCAAAGCAATTATATTATTTCAAATATTTTAAAATGTTTTCTATTACTGCCTAACATAACGGCAGGTTACCTCACAAATCACCTGTTTCCTTCTGCACTCTCTCTAAATCTATGAGAAAAAGATTTATTTGTGGTGTTGTGTATAGAAGTCAATAAAAGATTGCAAGTAATCTCAGTCTGGTTTACTTGCATCTGATTGCAGACGTGAGAACACAGCTTCCTATCAAATGCAAGAAAAAGGCATGCATATATAGATTTTGTTTCTTATCCTTGATCCAGATCTTTGGAACTGGTTCCCAATGTTATAAGCTCTGGAGACAAAAATAAGTGTTAAGAGCTAGTTCTAACAGCTCTGAAAACCCTGCAACAATTACTGGTGCCTCCTGGAGGGCTTATCATCCACACGCAACTGCAATCTTATTAGTTTCTCATCTTCAGGTGTGGGCAAAAAGGCAGATGCGGGCATAATGCTTGAAAAAGAGAGGGATGTGAGGAATTAGGGAAAGAACAATGCATGTCTATGTATTATTCAATGCAATGAATTTCTGTATACTAATTTTAGGCCAGTATATCATAGGTATATTATGTCATTTATTCTTAGTATAAGTATTTGGGGGGAGAAAGTTAGCTTTGAAGATTACTTTTAAAATATTGTTTTAGGCACTGAAATAATGACCCTGAAGTATAATAATATTTTAATAAATTTTAAATTACTCATTGACATGTGCCTAAATTGGATAAGAATTTTTAGTGAAGCTAGTCAATCTATTTAAATCCATAATTTTACATGACTTAAGTATTAATTGTAGCTAGTATCTAAATCGTAATAACCTATTATTTACCCCTTTCTGATCTAACTTTTCCTGGTGATGGTGTCTACTCAACAAAAATATCTATTTAATCTCAACTCGACTGAGAGACATTCATCTCAAAGAAAACAGTCTCACACAAAGCTCTATCATAGGGATACAAGACTTCAGCCCATTATTGTTTTATGACTAAAAAATGAGTGACTTAAGACAAAAAGCTCAACATCCTTAAACTTCATTTCTATTCAGTCTCTAATAAATACCATCTGTTGTGTACTTTAGGGATCTAATACCCGTCAAAAACTCCATCGTATTATGAGAATCGGCACCAAGTTGATCTGAAATGCATATTTGAACAGATGTGTTTAAATTACATCTCCGTCTATCCACATGCATAAATTCAGAGCAAGTGTGTGTTGATTTAAAATGCATAAAAAAAGGGATTTGGAGATGCATCAAAAGTGAACAGCATCTCAACGGATCAAGGCTCACATTACAAAAGGTCAGTACTAAAAATAAAGTTTGCATTTATTAAGGGTTGCACCAGGGGGCTGTTCATGGGAACTGACTTAATGTTTACCGCACAAAATCAGCCACTGAAACTACACTAATTTTTCACAACTCCTCCATGTACAACATTAAAACTGTCATGCATGGACAGAAAAAATGGAATAGTAGACAACAAAATAGAAAAAATTATATGGCATGTCTAGTGACTGACATTAGTTCATATGGCTCAGTCCCCCATGTTTCAATCATACTTTGCATTTCTCTAAAAAAAAATTTGAGTGATTCTTACAGGCACGATACTGTTCTGATTCCATATTTTATAGAAATGCTTCCAAAAGTTAAAATTAATCAAAGCCTTTTAGAACTCTGAAGTTCTTCAATGTTTGGTGAGGAACTAAACATTCAAAAATACAGGTGCAAAGGTACTGACATGTAAATGTTCTCCATTTTCCACAAGGTGATAATTTTTATGCTGGCTCTCACTATCAATAAAGCTTACTGTTAAGCTGTTAAAGGTAATGGTAATGATGGCTTGCCCATTCTCCATTAGGTTAACAGTACAGAAACAAGAAAACTAATTGCTGAGTGAAATTCCCAATATTAATATCAATGTCATGGTGTATTAAGTTTATACTACTTATACCAGCAGTCCCCAAACTTTTTAGCTCCAGGAATTGATCTCCTGGAAGATATTGTTTCCATGGACTTGGGGGTTTGGGGAGATGGTTTCAGGATGAAATTGTTCTGCCTCAAATCATCAGGTGTTAGATTCTCATAAGGAACATGCAACCTAGATCCCTCACATGCGCAGTTCACAATAGGGTTCATGCTCCTGTAAGAATGTAGTAACATAGCTGATCTGAGAGGAGGCGGAGTTTGGGCAGTAATGCTTGCTCACCTCCTGCTGAGTGGCCCAGTTCCTAGCAGGCCATGGACTGGTATCAGGCTGTGTCCTGGGTCTTGGGGACCCCTGACTTACACAATACATGTGCAGGCAGCTTTTGAAGATTCAGCTCTCAATGAAGAAGCTGAATGTGAGAATAAATATGTAATACTGGCTCTTGAGTATTCATACCTAGGTAGGTAATGCTATTACTGAAAACAGTGTTAGATTTACTGGATAATATTTTCTTCTTTCACAGATGAGAAAAGTAAAAATTAAATAAATGGACAACTGAAAAAAGCCTTATACACTGGCCACCTTTCAAATTCATCTTTATAGAAGGGGTGTCCAATATTTTGGCTTCCCTGGGCCACACTGGAAGAAGAACTGTCTTGGGCCATACATAAAACACATTAACACTAATGATAGCTGATGAGCTAAAAAAAAAAAATTACAAAAAAACTTGTAATATTTTAAGAAAGCTTACAAATTTGTTTTGGGCTGCATTCAAAGCTGTCCTGGACTGTGGGTTGGACAAGCTTGCTACGATAAGTTAGAGCAGTTTAAGAAAAAAGGAATGACCATTTTAAAAGTAATTTCAGATTGGTACAAAAAAGAGATCTCTGAATACCTTTGTAAAAAATGTTTGCTTTCTGTTAAAATTCTAAATATCTTCTAGGTTTATAGTGTGTGCTGATTACTCTGTTCCCTTCTGTCCCCAGCCCTGCTGTGTGCTCAGAAGTCTGACCCCTACAGAATCTATCACAGGGGCTCCGTATCCCACACATTACAGTTCAGCACCATTGAGCTTCAATTTCCTTCCTAAATCCCCATGCCTTCTAGCCTACTGGTCTACACACATAGAATATTTTTCTTACTGCTCCTCTAAATCTATTTGATAGAGCTAAACTTTCCTCTGTTCAGGCCTCTACTTAAAGATTTTTTCTTCTGGGAAAGCTTCCTTGAAGTTAGAGTATTTTCGGTGACCTTTCCAAGCTGCCAAACTCCCTTGTATATTTTAATGTTCCATTATAACTGCGTGTCTTTCTAAGTCTTCTCCACTAGGGCAATTAAGTTCCTTGTGGACAGTAATCACCCTTGTCTTTCATTCTACTGTATTCCCAGGGTCCAGAGCTCAGGTGCCTGACACAAAGTAGGCACTTAATACACATCAATGAGTCAATGGAAGAGTTACTATCCCCCTTTCTAAGAAAGGAAACCCAAATCCCAAAAATAATATTTATTGAGATCTGATTGTCAACTTTTAATATGTAATAGGTGAAATTAAATATTTATGTGACACATTTAACAAAATTAAGTAAATGTAAATCGCATAATCGTTAGTGGCAAAGTAAGGCAGAACCACTGGAGAATGAATCAGTTTGAACGACAGTGTAATCTAGAACTGAACTATCCAATACAGTAGGGGGTAGCTACACATGGCTAGTTAAATTAAAATGAATTAAAAGTAAATAAAATGAAAGATTCAGTTTCTCAATTGCACTAGCCACATTTTAAGTATTTGACATGACATACGGCTAGGCACCACCATGTTCCACAGCACAGATATAGAATATTTCCATCACTGCAGAAAGCTCTATTGGGCAGCACTGTTCCAGAGAGTTGAGATCCTGTAACTGATAGAACTTAAGAAATAAACCAACCCATAACTATGTATTTGAATTGTGCTTTCTTCATTTTATAAAATGGTGATAATACGTATTGATTATGTTCCCATGAAGATGAAATAAAATGGTGTTTTAAAATAGTTCAGTGTTTAATACATAGCTGGTGATCGAACAAGCATTCTTCCCCTTTCTCCTGTAATGCAAAGGCATTCTGCTCCAAGCACATCTTATCACATATTCCCCTGCTGTAAAACTGCTATTTTGTCACTCTGTGCTAAAAACAATGGTTTTCAAACTTCTGTGGGAAAGGAAAAGAACTTGTAGGGTTCTAGGCCTTCTACTTTCTGACTTTTCCATCAAAACAGTGTTAGATTAACTGTCATATATTGGGTTTCCCCTTTAGATTTTTTCCCCCATTAAAACATCATGAGCGAGAACAAGCAAATGAACAAAAAAAGTCTGAAAAAATCAACATTCTAGAAGATACATCTCCAAACTTTATCAATGGTGAGCAAATAAGGTCCATGATAATCCAAGTCCTCTTGTCTAATCTCCTCCCACTACCTTTCTCTTCTCAATGTTACATACATACTTAGTTGAAGACATCAGGACAAACACCAACAGTCAGCCAGAAAACAAAGCAAATGATTTTGTATTTTTCCTTGGCTTTGATGAATTGAAGGATGTCACCAATGCTGCTAAGTTGTTGTTTATTAGTGATGTGAGTACCAAAATTAAAGTGAATGAAAATTAGCCTTCATGAATAGTTTGCACAGATTAACTACAGGCAAGAATATTTTCAAAGAGGTTGAGAAAACGCTAATTCATCACAACCTGAAGTGGAATCTGCTATGATGTGTTACAACGGATGGTGGCTAAAAACGTGTGAAATACAAAAAGGCTTAAGTAAATTAATTTACAAAAGCTTGTGAAAATGTAAGCTGATGGTGTTATTCATCAGTAGACATTTTGGAAAATATCTGAATCTCATATGTCCTTAAGCCAGTAGTATCAACAGTGGGTTTCATTCTCAAAGACTTAACTTCCATCACTTCTACAAATTTGTGTCAGAAACAGAAGCTTAACACCTTGACTTGCTCTGCCACAACATACTTTGATGGTTAATAGTGGTAAGGTTTTATTGTGATTTATTGGGCTTATGGCTGAGACTGAAGTTTTTCCTCAGTAGGAACACCTGCCTTCAACCACTACTATCAAACACTTTTAAACTAGCTTCTGTGACAGACTTAATGTTTCTTAATGTGTTCAACCTGAAGTTACATGGAAAAATTTTGCTTTTATGCAAAATGAATACTGCAATAAAATCATTTTTAACAACAACTAATGTTTAAATCCCAAGTAATGTCAAGCTGCCTTATATCGTTACCATGCTGTCAAAGTTAAAGCATTAAGCATGCTCTACACTCCAAAACAAACTTGGAGCAGATATATTTTCTGCGATCAAACTACATATCCAACAGCATTTTTCAGATCTTGATGCAAGCTCAAAGGAAATGTTAATGTTTAAAAATCCATTTAACTGTGCAATCGAGTGGAGCTTCCATCTAACCATCAATTGCAAGTGATTGATCTGATAAAAGACAAATAGAGAAAGTAGAATCTAATAGAATTCTGTAAATGCCTTCCAATCGCTAAATGCTCAGTTAAAACCATGTTATGCTGATATCATGAATTGGTATCAGTGTTTGGCAGCAAGAATCTGTGTGAAAATACAGTTTCAAAGATGAAATATGTAAAATCTCATTACCCATCAGCACTGACAAATCAATATAGACAACTGATTTTGATGACAGGGCACACTAAACTTTGAACTTCAGTAAGTGAACTGTTATCCCAAATAAAATCATTTAATTCTTCTTCGTAACAGACTTATATTTTTAAAATTGTACTGTATTAATATATTTTACAGTTCATCAAAAAAAAATCTGTAGAAATGTTTTCTTTCTTGATAAACACACATATACACACACAAGCTTGCTGAACCTTAGATGTTTTCTAATGATCCTGAATAGTTTAAAATACATGTACAAGGAAAATTTTTCTCTCAAATATGAGCTACACTTGAACAAAACCTATGGGTGCTGAATAATGTTTTAAATAGTAAAAAGTATAAGTGTGTAGGAGATCCTCAGCAGGGTAAGAGACTAGATGTGCCTTGTCTCAGGGATTGTCCGTGTTTTATTTTGAATAATCCTATAAAGACAATTTGAGGGGGTTTTAAACAGGCCCAGTCTCCAGTCATTGGTTTCAGAATCTTATTTACTGAGGAATTTATTCTTGAAGCAATATTTGATTACACATTCCTGTGATTGGCTAAGATCGCTGTTGATAGAGAAGAATATGATAAAATAAAATCCATATTGAATCTCAAGCACAAATATCAACGTGCACAAAAATTAATAAATATTTCCAAAGCAAGAGCTCTTAATATGGTATCTCCATTTTGCTCTATTTCATTAAATGGACCCCAGGAAAAAAATTATCTCTTCACATGTGACATGTAGACAATCTACTACAGTGTAAACTTTATAGATTAAAAGATTTCAAAAGTAATTGAGTTTACAATTCACAAACAAGATTCCTAAAATGAATTTTTACACCCTTGTGCCTTTTGTTTAGAAAGGGAAAATGTCATATGTGAATTGTTCATATTTGATTTCTTTGTATTTATCAAGCCAAAGCAAGATTTTTTTTTTTAATAAAACAGCAACAAAAATAATTTGCTGAGATTAGATTATCCATTTTTTGCTTGGATGAACAAATAGCTGTACTAAACTAACCCTATATTCACACGAACAAGTCTTTCATTGTGTTAAACTTGTAGGCAGTTTGTGTTGCCCTGATTTAATAGAAAAAATGTTTTTCTTCGTGCTTTGGCTAGCTTTATTAGGTACAGATCACTCTTATTATCAAGTTGCATGTGTGCTTTAGAAAACTGTATCTCTGGTAAAATAAAAACCTATCAGTCCACCTGATCTATGAAGCTGCTTTAATTGGCCACTTATTTGAAACAAAACAAGTGTAATTCCAAACATTAATTTTATTTCATAAATATTTCTTATTAAAATCGTTAAAGGTTGCTAGATTCTCCAGTGATAAGACAATCATGGCACAAAGGTAAAGCTGGAACTCATAAAAGTTACAGAGCCAACAAGTGGATAAAGACGATAACACTGCTCCTTAACTGAGAAGATGGAGACCATCTTGCAACAGCAGAATTTTGTCTTCATCTATGTATCTCAATGTAGTTTGGTTTCATTTTCTGTATCTTCCTTCCAGATTCTGAGGAACTGGAATCTTGCTGTTTTCTTTATAGCTAGATCCATTCTTCTAGAACTCATGATGGGCTTTGTTTTTGTCCCTGCTTCTTTCTATAGCATTGACTCACTCTTCCCTTGTAATTCAGACTCACCTTTATTAAGGAACAAATCAACCTAACTTATCTTGCCTAACTCCACCATCCTCTTTCCCTAGCTGGTTCCAGATATTTTCCTTTCCAGACCTTCGGAGGAGCAGAACACAGTTGCTGCTGCTGCTGCTTCCTCACTATTAGCTTCCTGGTAAACTCTCTGTAACCTGGCTCCTGCCCCAGCATGCTGATGAAATTATGATTTCATCACCGGCAGATCCACTAACATTATTTTCTATCCTAATTCAACTTGACCTACTTACTGTATTGGCCATTATTAACCATCCTTTTCTTAACTGTTCATTTGAGAAATATATACTGTGCACCTGTGACATGCCAGGTTCCGGGGTTATGGCTACTACTTTCACAGAGCACATCGTCTATAGTGAAGTGAGTACTGGGACAGATACAGCAGAGATCGTAGCCAGCTAGGCAGGCAGGGAAGGCATTCCAAGAAAATGACAGTATGCCAAGGCCTTCTCTTGCAACACTTTTTCCGTAGCTTGGGTTTTATACTGATTTGGAAACTATTCCATATGTTTCCCTCCTTAGATTCTCTTAACCTTCCCATCCTCCTCTCAAGGTCCCTTTAAAGCCTATCCTCCATGTCCACTCATCCCTACTCTCTCCCTTCTAAGGTTTTTGTATCTTTTCTTCTATGGTATCAATGGTTTTTTGGTCATTCAGGTTAAAAAACCTTTCAGTAAATGTTAACTCATCTGTTCCATCCTTTATCACTAGTCAAGCACTAGTTAAACAAGAAATATCTCAGCAAGTCTGCTAGGCTTGCCCTTCCTCTTTATTTCCATTGCCAGTGCTGATGTCATCAATGGTCACTATCACATTGTTCTCATCACCTCATCCTATTGGGAAAATATTGCAACAGCTTATTTATTTGCTACCCCAAGTATAAACAAACAGGCATAACTTCTAAGTCCCTCAAAAATCTGAATTCATCCTAATTATCCAGGCTGTTTTTTCACAACTTCCCAACTGCACTTTCTTCTGAAACCAAACCAGTTTACCAACTGGCAAATGAAGGTGCTTTGTTGGTCTCTCTGCAGTAGATGTTGGGGATCCCCTCACTTGGACTGCACCTTTCTCTCCTACCTAGCCAAATGTAAAAAGTACATTGTAACTCTAAAGTGATACTCCTTAACAACAAATATTAACAAACGTTTTTAAATTGACTAATATGGGCCAGGAATTATTTATCTATTTGAAATATAGTCATGCATCACTTAAATGGGGCTACATTCTGAGACAGGTGTCACTAGGTGATTTTGCTGTTGTGCAAACATCACAGAGTGTACTTACATAAACCTACTATACATCTAGGCTATATGGTACAGGCTATGGTTCCTAGGCTACAAACGGGTGCAGTATGTTACTATACCGAACACTGCAGGCAACTGAAATGCAATGGTAAGTATCTGTGTATCTACACGTATCTAAACACAGAAAAGGTACAGTAAAAATACAGTATTATAATCTTATGGGACCACCAACATATATGCAGTCTGTCATTGACTGAAATATTGTGATGTAGCACATTATATAAAAAGTTACTCAATTTTTATAACAGACTGGTGAGAATAGGTATTATAATGAGCTTTATTTGGGAGATTAGGGAAGGAAGAATGATTAAGTAACTTTAAACAAAAATGGACGGAGTTCCCCTGTTTTGAACATTTCTGGAGTAAAGAAATGAAGGGGAAATAGCCAGGCTCAGTGAGTCATGTCTGTAATCCCAGCACTTTGGGAGGCAAACCTCTTGAGCCCAGGAGTTTGAGACCAGCCTGGGCAACATGGTGAAACTCTACAAAAAAGGCTTTTTTGCCTTTAGCTCTCTTCAACGTCCAATACAAATACAACGCTCGCAGACACCATGGGGCACAATCCCAACATACAGAGAAACCAAAATAGCCACACTTGCTACTTAGGGACAAAATGGCCCGTGAGGGGGTGAGTCAGAAATCTGGTTGTAGTGAGCCAAAGATCCACGGGTTGGTTGTCAGTATATAAATAGCATTAAGATGGTAGGAAGAGGGGCTGAGAAAGATAGGACATGCAGGGGTCTAAATGGCATGGATACTGTGTCTACATCACTTATCCTCCAAATGCAGACACTGTTGAGTGAAAGTGAGGTACCATTAATAAATATGCCAGGAAAACAGGCATAAAACAGGTTGGTCCTCAGCAAACAAAAACAAAGAATAGGTAATGGGGGAAAGGTTAGATGACTTCACATCTTCAGGAAACTTTGGGGTACTGAAGCGTTTTCCAAATGAAGTCCAAAAGTCATGCAAATAACGCACTGAAAAAGACTGGGTTGGCCGGGCGCGGTGGCTCAAGCCTGTAATCCCAGCACTTTGGGAGGCCGAGACGGGCGGATCACGAGGTCAGGATATCGAGACCATCCTGGCTCACACGGTGAAACCCCGTCTCCACTAAAAAATACAAAAAACTAGCCGGGCGAGGTGGCGGGTGCCTGTAGTCCCAGCTACTCGGGAGGCTGGGGCAGGAGAATGGCGTGAACCCGGGAGGCGGAGCTTGCAGTGAGCTGAGATCCGGCCACTGCACCCCAGCCTGGGCGACAGAGCAAGACTCCGTCTAAAAAAAAAAAAAAAAAAAAGACTGGGTTTGTTACGGGGCTAAAAGCACAGGAGGTAAAGGGGCTGTGTACCTCTAAAGCATGGGGCAGACTTACAAGTCAATTACATCATGGAAACAAACAACTCCATCGAGTTCTACTCACTCCCAATCCTGACTTCTACCTTCCAAGATGTTGTTTTCCATTATATCCAAGCCAGGCCTGGCCCTCAGAGCTCAAGATAAACCATAAACCAGTGTGTGGTCAGCAGAATTCTAAGATGGTCCCCAAACTCCCAGTTACTGGTATGCAGACGTCTTGCCTCAGTTATTCAATCAAACCCGAATGTAGGTGTTGCTGTGAAGGGATCTTACAGATGTACTTAAGTTCCCAAATTAGTGGACATTAAGATAAGATTTTCCTGATGGGCCTGACCTTTTCAGGTGAACACTTTAAGAAAAGCAGACTGTTTTTTCCCCATTGCAAGCAGAAGGCAAAGTCAGAGAGACACGCTTTGGCTGGCTTCGAAGAAAGCAGACACCCATGTTGTAAACGATCTGTGGGGGTCACACGGGAATGGGCTGCTAGGAGCTGAGAATGGTCCCAGCCAGCAGCTAGCAGGAATATAGGAACTTCAGTCAAACACTGCAAGGAAATGATCTTTCTCAACAACCAGTGAGCTTGGGAGAGGACCCTGAGCCCAAGATGAGAGCACAGCCCTGACCAATACCTTCCTTGACTTCAGCCCAGTGAGACTCTGAGAAGTTTGACCCATGCAGTGCCAAACTTCTGTCCACAGAAACTGTGAGATAATACATTTGTGTTACTTTAAGCAGCTAAATTTGTGGCACTTTTGTTACATGGCAATAGAAAACAAATACAGAGTTTGTAATGAGAGAAATGGACATGCACCAGCACCCCAGTCAGCTTCAATGAAGAGAGAATGGGCCAGAAGAGTGAATGAATCAACTCTCGCCCCCTCTTAAAATCCCCCAGAGAGAGCAGCTGGCATGAGAGACTGACTTTTCAATGTATCCCTTTAAACTTTCTGAACATTCCCCCTCATATGCACGCATTCCCTACTGCAAAATAAAGAAATACAAGTAAAATTCATGACATAGAATCCGGTGAGTCCAAGAAAGCATCGAAAGAGATTTGATGGAAAACTGATGCTGATGCTGTCACACAACCTTGAAGTTAGGGAAATTAACCCACATATCATACATTACTTATCATAAAGGGCAAAC
The DNA here is from genome assembly GCF_001698545.2 of Rhinopithecus bieti. Taxonomy (NCBI): domain Eukaryota; kingdom Metazoa; phylum Chordata; class Mammalia; order Primates; family Cercopithecidae; genus Rhinopithecus; species Rhinopithecus bieti. The sequence continues at coordinate 1,379,905 of NW_016805612.1, forward strand.
CCTGAAACAGAGATTGGAGAAAATCTCTAAGAAAACAATGCTTTTCCAAGAACATCTCTCTTTTTATTTTTTTAATTTTAAATTCTGGGATACAAGCGCAGAACGTGTAGGTTTGTTACATAGGTATACGTGTGCCGTGGTGGTCTGCTGCACCTATCAACCCATCATCTAGGTTTTAAGCCCCGCATGCATTAGCTATTTGTCCTAATGCTCTCCCTCCCCTCACCAACTTCACCACCACTGGCCCTCGTGAATGCTGCTTCCCTCTCTGTGTCTGTGTGTTCTTATTGTTCAACTCCCACTTACGAGAACATGCCGTGTTTGGTTTTCTGTTCCTGTGTTAGTTTGCTGAGGATGATGGCTTCCAACCTCATCTATGTCCCTGCAAAGAACATGGCCTCATTCCTTTTTATGGCTGCACAGTATTCCATAGTGTATATGTACCTCATTTCTTTATTTATCCAGTCTATTATTGATGGGCATTTGGGTTGGTTCCATGTCTTTGCTATTGTAAAGAGTGCTGTAATAAACATATGTGGCCATTTGTCTTACAGTAGAATGATTTATATTCCTTTGGGTATATACCCAGTAATGAGATTGCTGGGTCAAAGATCCAAGATTCTAGATCCTTGAGGAATTGCCACATTGTCTTCCACAATGGTTGAACTAATTACCATTCCCACCAACAGTGTAAAAGCCTTCCTACTTCTCCACAGCCTCGCCAGCATATATTGTTTCTTGACTTTTTAATAATTGCCATTTTGACTGGTGTGAGATGGTATGTCATTGTGGTTTTGATTTGCATTTCTCTGATGATCAATGTTGACTTTTTTTTTTTCATTGTTAGTTGGCCACATAAATGTCTTCTTTTGAGAAGTGTCTGTTCATATCCTTCACCCACTTTCTGATGGGTTTTTTTTGTCTTGTAAATTTATTTAAATTCCTTGTAGATTTTGGATATTACACCTTGGCCAGATGAGTAGATTGCAAAAATTTTCTCCCATTCTGTAGGTTGCCTGTTCACTCTGATGACAGTTTCTTTTGCTGTGCAGAAGCTCTTTAGTTTAATTAGATCCCATTTGCCATAACCACCTTTATTACTCTGACTCCCAAGGCTCTCTCTCTCTACTTTTACTTTCATCTTGTTTCCCTTTCCTCTCCTTCATTCTGGGATTGATCAACATTACAAAAAGAAGGAGCTGGCCAGCCTGGTGGCTCATGCTTGTAATCCCAGCACTTTGGGAGGCTGAGGTGGAAAGATCACTTGAGCCCAGGAGGAGTTTGAGACCAGGCTAGGCAACATGGAGAAACCCTGTCTCTACAAAAATAAAATAAAATAAAAAATTAGCCAGATGTGGTGGCACATGTCTGTAGTCCCAGCTACTCAGGAGGCTGAGGTGAGGGGATAACTTGAGGTTGGGAATGTCAAGGTTACAGTGAGCCATGATTGTGCCACTCCATTTGACAGAGTGAGACTCTGTCAAAAATGTAAGAAAGAAAAGAAAAGAAAAGAAAGAAGTTAATAACATCTAGTTAGATGTCTGATGTAAGGGGAAGGAAGGAAAATAGCCCGAAGCACAGTATCTTCAAATTTTAACTCCTGGTGACTTTGAAAGCGTAAGTACAACGAGGAGAAACAAAAAGGTCTCAAAAATGTGATGTTTGCTTGGAGAAGGGAATATGATTTCCATCTTAGACAATCTGAATTTGAAGTACCAATTGAACATTCAGGTTAAAAGGTCTGGCAGCACTTGGTAACTAGTTATGTGCCCTGGAGTAACTTTAAGTCTCTATTTTTTAATCTACAAATTAAGGAGAATACCTAAGTAGCTGTTATGAATGGATTGTGTCCCCCTAAGATTGATATACTGAAGCCCTAATACCCCAATGTGACTGTGTTTGGAGATAGCACCTTTAGGTAACTAAGGTTAAATTAGGTCTTAAGGGTGGAGCCCTGACCTGATGGAATTGGTGTCCTCACAGGGAAAAGAAGAGATACCAGAGCTCTCTCTCCCATGCCACACACAGAGGAAAGGCCCAGTGGAGGACACAGGAAGAAGGCGGCCATCTGCAAACCAGGAGCAGAGACCTGACCAGAAAGAGAATCTACTGGCACCTTGATCTGGGACATTCGGCCTCTAAAATGGTGAGAAATACATTTCTATTGTTTAAGCCACTCAGACTATGGCATTTTGTTATGGTAGCATGAGCAGACTAATAAATACACTAGCTGAATGTTGTCAAGATCAAATGAGATAATGTCTATACTGTTTTAAGATACCGCTCGGCACAGAGCAAACCCTTAAATGTTAAGTATTATTATTGTTGAAAATGCAGGAGGTGAGCCAGAGTTAGAAAAAAATGACCAATTAGGAATTTCTTTCAACATTCCAGACAAAGTATAGACAGACTCCCCAGACTTCCATTCATCATTGTGACTCCATTCAGCCCAAATGACCCTAACATACTGGGTTTCTTCAGATTCTCTACTACCTGGGCCCACCTACCTTGTTCTTGGATTCTCTGACTCCTCCTCAGTTCCTGTGTTTAGTCCACCCTTATGTCTTCCTCTCTGGTTCTCCTTAGCACCATGGGCCAAGTGAGCTCCAGCTCAGATTGCTGGGCCAAAGTTTTTGGCTGACTCTGCACAGGCTCTTATCCCAAATGATTCTGTTTTCCAGAACATGATCTACACTTACTTCTCCAGATCTGTTACTCCCACTGGTCTTACCTCTCCACTTATATTAGCCTGTTTCCTGATGCTGTAACAGATTACCACAGACTGGGGAATTTATAAACAACAGAAATTTATTTGGCTCTTAGTTCTGGTGACTGGGAAGTCCAAAACATGGTGTTCACATCTGTGAGGGCTTTCATGCTCTATCACCCCATGGCGGAGGGCAGAAGGGCAAGTGAGCACTTGAGACAGGAAAAGGGAGCTGAGCTCCCATGATAACTAACCCATTCCGGTGACAACAGCAGTAATCCATTCATTAGGGCTTTAAGAGGTGATTACCTAATTCCCTCTCTTAATGTCATCAAAATGGCAATTAAATTTCAACATGAATTTTGGAGGGAACATTTAAACCATAGCACTGTCCATTAGAATCTACTTCAATCCACTGAGGATGGGAGAAACAACTTCTTAGGCAGGAAGAATGAAGACAATGGCCAGTATATAACTGCATTTTGGGGCTGATAAGGAGGAGACCTGAGGTGGTACTTGTGAGGTCCAATCCTGTTCCTGAGAATAAGTTAGGTAAAGCTGGAGTATTATACTTGAAGTAGATGAAGATTTGATATGGCTAATGTGAATATGGAAGAATGTACTGAAAAGGAAAATAGACTGATGAACAGCAAAGAGGGCTCTGTGGAGATTAAACACTACCACCCCTTCAGCCAGGATTTTTAGGAATCTGGAGGTGGGGCGGGGGTGGCCGTCGGTGCTGGTGGTAGGGACATGGCTGGGAGATGAGTGGGTTTAGAAGTAAAGGAATGCCAAAGCTATTAAGAAAGGCAACCCTAGAAGGGAGGACCACGAAGTCTAGGCCAGGTAGAAGCCAAAAGATTAGAGAATGAGAAGAGGTCAAGTGATGGGAATTTATGACAAGGATGAAGAAGAAGAGAGAATACAAGGAAGGCTTAGGCTCATTGAGAGGTTTCTGAGCATGTTTGGCAGTTAGTCATTATTGTAAATAGACAAAATAATTCATAAAGTCATGTCCAATAACATAAAGACAACCAAACAACCTGAAGTGTCTGGAAGGGAAACAATTTTCTCGGATAACATCATAGTTAAGACTGCAATTGTGTCTGGTTTCATACACAAGCAGTCTCCATTATGCTGTACAATGAATTCCTGGAAAATGTATCATAAATGTCTGCCTTTTTTCATAGTAATAATAAAAACACTGATTGTTGCCCTCCTGACTGTGACTCAGTATTAAATTACAGATAAGGCCACGAAAACACCATAAAAGCAAAAATGCAATAATAAACCTGTATAATCATTTAAAACTGTAAAACTATGTAGCAAGTTATTAAAATGATGAAATTTTAGAGCAAAGGTGAACCTCAGAGGTTCTTTAATCTAGTCCTCTCATTCAAAAGATGAGACTCAAAGTGAAGTTAGAGAGATAAAATCCATGTTTCCAACTGACCACAACAAGAAACTTATTTCTTGGCCCCAAATCAAATGTTTTTCACAGCCTGTTTCAAAAGAATTCCACAAAATGAGCAAAATCATAGAATATTTTGAATATATAAAGATATACAGTGTGTTTACAGTGAACACACAGAATAGAAAAATACAACTGGACTCTATCAGTTTTGTATTATCTAACGTTAATATATTAGCTGCATCAATGTTACATATATTTATTTAACTTGCTTCTATGATCTCCACCTCAAATAAAGGAAAAAGAACTAATAGCCACCCTCCTCACATGATAGTCAGAAACTGAAAACAATCCAAATGTTTAACAATGAGAAATGACTAACCAAAAAAAAAAAAAAAAAAAAAAGAATGTCAATCAAATGTTATGTAACCTCTAAAAAATGACAAATTACATGGACCAGACTGAATCATAGAAATTTTCATTCAAAACAATGATGGGAGAAATGGAATATAAATTAATAGGTGTTCAGCTGTGAATTTAGAGAACAGTTTAAGTAGTTAAAATTTAATATGGATTGTATTTTTTTTTCCTAAAAGTTGTACCATGTCGGTAATATAAACCAATAAGAAGCAAGCAGATGAATTAGCAAGCTGTCAGAGAAGTTTGGAATGAAGCTTTCTTTCTCTTAATAAACTTCTTTACAGCCAGAAATAGTAGCAGGGGTTTATAAAACCACTCTACTATTTATTTCAAAGAGAAAAATTAGAGCACCTAAATACTCAGAGTGCCCTAAGAACTTCAGTTTCCAGGGCCTGGAGAAAATAATAGTTTAAATTCTTTTTGTTTCCCTTCATTTCACTACTCATTACATTCTTACCCCCAAACAAAAAACCCAAAATCTACATGCCTCCAAATAGAAAGACAAGTCAGATGGGGCAGCCTGAAAGTTCTAAAAGGAGAAAAACAGGAATATTCATCTACTTTTGCATTTTTAAAAAATTTGATTAAGTATATAATACAAATAAACAAACTAAACCAAACCAAAACAACAAAACTAGAGCAGCCATGTGTTTAAGGAAAACTGAACTGAAACATACAGCAAAGCATATAGAGAAGAGTATACTTAATAAGAAAAACAGTGTGTTTGACTATCAATGACACTGATGAAAGATTATCTTAGCCCATTTTTATAGTTCAAAAAACAAAGAGAATTTTGGGGAGGAGAAAGATGGAGAAGAGGTGACTGATTGTACAAGCCACACTTAACCACAACAAAATGTAAAATGATTTCTTTCACATGAACTTTGTAAGAACTAATTAAAGTTATATCAGACAAGTGCATTTTTAAAGCCTGTGGATCTGTCCTTATTGGGCAACAAAATACATTTTAGTCTAAATATTTTCGGATAATACAATACCAAGTTTTCTGCTACCCAATATTTTATCAAAAACATAGTCATGAGAAATAGCGGATAACTGGCTGAAAGATGGGGGGTCCATCAGTTAATTCCTCTACCTGGTCTAAAGTTGTTGTTGAATTAAGCCACGCTGGGAAAAGACTTTGTACTTGGACTTTTTTTGAACTGTGATCTGGCACTCTCACTTACAGTGAGGAAGAAAGGAAAGCAGTTCCCATGTGCCCAGAGATGAGGACATGAAGCATCACAAGATAGGCACAGGCAGATTTTCCATTCCAGTCTCAGGAGCAGGAACAGCTGTGTTCCCAGTCTCCGACACCTCTATCTTACAGGCTGTGTAAAGCATGTTACTGATAATATTTCCCTTTATGCATTGGCTTCTAAAAATCTGTGATCAAATATGAAGTCTAATAAGTGTATGAGGCTGGAGGACATGTATTTTTGATAGTAATCTTATCACTGTAATCATCTCATTTTCCTACATTAATTGTGCCCTTTCTCTTGATTTCTTCAACCGATTTTTTTTTTTTTTTTTTTTTTTTTTTTTTTTTTTAAGAGATGGAGTTTCACTACATTGCCCAGGCTGGTTTTGAGTTCCTGGGCTCAAGCAATCTGCCCGCCTCAGCCTCCCAAAGTGCTGGGAATACAGGCATGAGCCACCATGCCTGGCCTCTTCAGCTGCATTTAAAAAAATCTTAACCTCTTACATGTCTCTCTGTGAAATGCTTCCATTCCTGTGCATGGGTATAAATAAATAAATTCTATTAATAGGTCAACATTGCACAGGCTCATGTCACCTATAAAACCATTCTATACTTTGTCCCAGAAAATTGCTTCTTATATTTATACTTTTTTTTTTTTTTTTTGTGACGGAGTCTCACTCTGTCACCCAGGCTGGAGTACAGTGGTGCAATCTCGGCTCACTGCAAGTTTTACCTCCCGAGTTCACGCCATTTTCCTGCCTCAGTCGCCCAAGTAGCTGGGACTACAGGTGCCTGCAACCACACCCGGCTAAATTTTTGTATTTTTAGTACAGACGGGGTTTCACCATGTTAGCCAGGATGGTCTCGATCTCCTGACCTCAAGATCCACCCGCCTCGGCCTCCCAAAGTGCTGGAGGGATTACAGGCATGAGCCACCGTGCCTGGCTATTTATACTATTGACTCATCTCTAAAGTGAATCCTCATCTCATAATAGTAAAGTGTAAACTAACAGATATTAACATGTGAGATGCAAGAAAATAGGTATTTCTCATTATTTTCTTGGCTAAAATATAGCTGCCAAAATCTTTCATATTTTACTCTATCATATATTTATTTGCAAATTAATAACAAAGGAAGTGGTACACATTAAAATTCATGAAACTTTCTTCAGCCAAGGACAGTTTCCCCTCATTTGATGACATTATATAAACCAAAGAAAAACAACCGTAATGTTCCTTTCCCACATCACACCATGTGAGTAACTAACGTACCCACTAAAGTGAATGGCACAATAGAAAATGATGAAAGAGCCATGAAAAAGCTACATGGATATGATCTATAGTAAATAAAAATACATTGTGCCATTCTGTCTATTGTTTCTATTCTCGGTGAAAGTTTGCACACTGTTCTAAGTTAAACGAAAACCACATTGGAAAGTAAAATAAAAATCAGGAAGAATTTTAGCAGACATTCTCTAGAAAACAAAATAGTCATTAGAAAATGGAACCATCGGCCCGGCGCGGTGGCTCAAGCCTGTAATCCCAGCACTTTGGGAGGCCGAGACGGGCGGATCACAAGGTCAGGAGATCGAGACCATCCTGGTAAACATGGTGAAACCCCGTCTCTACTAAAAAAAAAAAAAAATACAGAAAACTAGCCGGGCGAGGTGGCGGGCGCCTGTAGTCCCAGCTACTCGGGAGGCTGAGGCAGGAGAATGGCGTGAACCCAAAAGGCGGAGCTTGCAGTGAGCTGAGATCCGGCCACTGCACTCCAGTTTGGGCGACAGAGCAAGACTCCGTCTCAAAAAAAAAAAAAAAAAAGAAAGAAAATGGAACCATCCACAACTGAGAAGCATATCGTTTAAATGATTTGGAGACTTTCAAAATTATAAAAGGAAAGCGGTAAGTGTACAATGTTTGATAGGGGTATGGAAAAAGAAAGCCACTTGACTTATGTACTTACAGGACTTGAGCTTTCCGGCTTTCCATACCAGAAACTAATTTACAGGAAGAACACAAAGGCAGTTCATATCAAAACACCGCCCTCAAAGTCTCCTGAGACTCTGAGCCAGGCACCAACAGGAAAGCGTAAGGTGTAGTCGCCTTGGATCACCTTCCCAGGTTCAGACCTTCACAGCACCTCATCACTAAATTAAGGTATCCTTAAATCTGACCTACTGAAACAAGCATACCTATACATGGGCTTTAAATCACCTTGGAGTAAATACATTGAAGCTAGTATCCAAGGGGTAACACGTTTCCATGTGCATGTGTGGACAAACTTTAAAAAAAAAATAAATTGCTACTACTAATGTTCAAAGGCTAATGGTAAAGAAAAAAATATGAATTGAGAAACATTTATCCTAAAACTTAAAAAGAAAAAAACTTACATTAAGCAAACTGCTAATGTTTTCCTACATTTATCCTCATGCCTTCAACTTTAGATCACTCTTCCAAGCAGTATTTAACCTGAATGATCTCATCAAAAGGTAACAAGGATGATTAATGCTGATGCAATGTAATTCTTGCCCTGCCCTAGTCTAAAATATATTGGACAATATGAGATCTCTGTGAACAGCATTAAGTGCTGTACAGATATGGATTACAGTAGTGAATAGTAACGCATTTCCTGTTAAACATCGCCAACAAAAGTTAGAAATGAACAGAAGGTACGCAAAGCACATACTATATAGGCAGTTCCTCAGGCCTGTGGCTAGAAACCCACTGATGTGCATTAGAGAGATGAAGAGACTGAAATCTGAGCACAGTAAAAGTCACAAAGAGCCTCCCAGCCAGGCCGTGGAGTCTGCAGTGAGCTCAGGGAGGGAGACCATGACCAGAAGGGCCATCCGCCTTGCCTCCTTACACACAAAAGGAGGAGAGTTTACTGGTAATGGTTTACAGCCAAGCCAGCTGACCCAAACTGTTGTCAAGTCTAAGCATGAGTCAAGCCCTCTTGACAACTTAAATCAACAGTTTGGGTGCAGTCAACCCGCCACTTAGCTGAGTTCCTGCCACAATCTATTGTTTAGAATTAACTGAAACTGATTACATCTCTCAGGACTCTGGGCAGCAGCCAATCCATGAGCGTTTTGAAGATAATTTACCCCCTGCACTGCAAATAATGCTCAAAATTAACTCTATGGCTAGGCGGGAACCTGTAGAACAACTTGGGACAAATGTTATTTTTATTTATTTATAACCAAACAGTGGAATGAGTTAAGGTTTAACACTAACTGAAGATTAGAGAACTAATTCTGATTTTTAAATGCAACTTAATTTCATACCTCGGGACCGGGAAAGGAGGAGGCCATGCTGGGGGCCACTATCATTCCAAATCCTCGTAGCTTTGCTAAAATACGTTGGTGGGGTAGCCTTCTGCTCAGTCACTGTTGCTGAAATTTCTTCCAAAACAAGATTTCGAACACTGGCCCTTCAGAGTTCCTGACCTATTCTGTTGTTTCTTCTTTTGCTTTATGACATTAAATACCCCAGGGAAAGGTAAATTATATTTAAGAAAGGTAAGTTCCCATGTATTATCAACCAACAACACTTCAAAGACAATGACTTCATACAAAACTAACCACCAGCGACAAGGACTATAAGGTGTCCCAGGAAAGTAGACATTTATAAGAGGAACAACTGAAATGTCTGGAAGGATGGCACTATGGGGGTTGAATTAATGTGTGGGGTGCTACCCTAGATGAGGTAAATAAGGAAAGGTGTAGAAATGGTGATGAAAACTCTGGTTTTGAAAAAATGTATCTTTAATTTCAACTTTGACAACCCCAAATGATGGTATCATTCTTAGAGACGTTAGTGGATATCAACTAATATGTAACTATTACATATTTACCCTGCTTTCTCAATCTTTTGGGTGAGTTCTGCCCACTAAACTATACTTTCAACTTAGGAGCATTTTATAAAAAAACTTGTAGAAAGAAAATAAAATCAAAATATTTTCAATGTGTGTTTTTTCCTCCATATTTTTGTATGGATTTTAGATTAAATGGGCTGTCTTCCACCTAATCTGCAACAAATTTTTGTCTTTATTTTTTAGGTATCATTTATTGACTGTGTTCTGTATTGTGGTTGTTTTGTTATTAATATTGCTATGACTACATAAAAAAGTAGCAGCAATCATTTAAGGAGTGCTTACTAGGGACTGTATTAAGCCCATCTTAACACATATTATCTCAATTCTCAAAAAAAAAAAAAAACCTTAAAGAAAGGGTGTAATTATCCCCATTTTACAGAAAAGCAAATCAAGGTAAGAGAGGTTAAGTAACTTGGTCCACATACCACAAAGATAGGATTTAATCTATCTATCTAATCTGTATATCAGTTTATCTGGCCCTATGCCTGTGCTCTCAATGACTGGGCTACATTAAATTTTCTATCATCAGTATTGTGATTTTGATTACTCCCATAGAGAAGTTCTTGCTTGGAAGAAAATCCTGACAGTACCTCACTTCAGCATCTCTGTAACTAAGTGGCTGGGTTCATAAGATACTTGCTTTAGCATTCTTTCTCTAGCTTTTCATTCTTACTTACACAATAGTACCTATGTTGGGTACCGTGGCACACGCACACACACACACATGCGCACACACACATGCGCACACACACACACACACATCTGTAATCCCAGCTACTTGGGAGGCTGAGACAAAAGGATCGCTTGAGCCCAGGAGTTCAAGATAAACCTAAGAAACATAGTGAGACCCTAAGACCCTACCTCTTAAAAAAAAAAAGAAAGGAAAAAGGCCGGGCACGGTGGCTCACACTTGTAATCCCAGCACTTTGGGAGGCCAAGGCAGGCAGATCACCTGATGTCAGGAGTTTGAGACCAGCGACCAACATGGAGAAACCCTGTCTCTACTAAAAATACAAAATTAGCTAGGCGTGGTGGTGCATGCCTGCAATCCCAGCTACTCGGGAGGCTGAGGCAGGAGAATCGCTTTAACTCGAGAGGCAGAGGTTGTGGTGAGCCAAGATTGTGCCATTGCACTCCAGCCTGGGCAACAAGAGCAAAACGGTCTCATAAAAAAAAAAAGAAAGAAA
>NW_016805612.1:1391130-1407519 GCF_001698545.2 Rhinopithecus bieti
TATATATATATAAAAGACAGAAGTACGTAATAGTACCTTTGAACCTGTGAACTCTGTTAGAGTTCCTTTCTGTCAAAAACAGCTAAAAGTAGTTGAAGATATGGCACTATTTCTAATATAACCAACATATATTTCTGTCTAACACTGTGAGTGAACGAGCCTTTTATGGCAGCCAGGTGGTGCCACGGAAAACTAGACACTGCCCTCGCCATTAAATACATGTGAAAGGGAGAAAAAAATAACTCCTCCAAAAAAATGAAAATGAAGGAAGCCAGACTATGACTTCTAAGTTGCAGTCTAATTCCACACGCTCATAAGCATGTTAATTAAATTGGCAAAAACTATCTTATCCCCTAATTTTTACTTTTTTTGGAGGAAAGTGTGAAAGAAAAGGGAAGAGAGAAAAATGTGTTTCTAATAGGGTTAGCACCACAGCTTCTAGGGCTTTTAAACAGTATCATTTAGAACACTGGTGTTAGAAAAGCATTTTTACTTTGGACATAAAATACTTATCCGATAACAAGGAAACAAAAGAGACAGTGGCTACTGTATAAAAGGTAAAAATTAGGCTGGAAGCAACTTCTAGGGTTCTTTCCTCAATGCTAGTTAAAAAAAGTAAACTAAATAGCCATACTGTTATTTAGCATCTCCTAGTGGCTTGTGAGCATATGAAACATTTTGAAGCATAAATTTCAATGGTTCTATTTTGCCTATTGCTGTATGGATGATGACTCCTATATATATCCAATTAAGAAAAAAAATTCGAAAATCACTGTAATGCACACCATACAAGACAGTAATCATTTACAACAGCGAAACCACAGGCTACTGCTACAACAGCATGAACCCCTCAAGCCTCTGGCAAAGGTATTATTGAAATTTCATATATCTAATCACAGACTACACCACTAATATTTCTGTTATATAGCCTCGTCTATTTTTTAATGCAAGACAAAATTCCTCTAGGAACTCTAATTCTATACACAGCACCTGACACAGCAGTAGAAAGAATACAGGATCTTAATTAGAAAAAAAAAGTGATACATTTGCAGTGTTGTAACAAATGGGCAACTGTAGAAACGATTTCTCTTAAAAAAGAAGACAGCAAGAAAGAGAGAAAAGGAGTAACTCAAGGCGAGGACAAAATAAATCAGCTAGCTTAACAAACAAAAAACCCACCACCACCTAACAACAAATGAGGAGGGGCCAGCCCCAGTGGCTCACGCCTGTAATCCCAGCACTTTGGGAGGCCAAGGCAGGCAGATCACTTGAGGTCGGGATTTTGAGACCAGCCTGGCCAACATAGTGAAATGCCATCTCTAAAAATATAAAAATTAGCTGGGCATGGTGGTGAGTGCCTGTAATCCTAGCTATTAGAGAGGTTGGGGCAGGAGAATTGCTTGAACATGGGAGGTGGAGGCTGCAGTGAGATGTATCTCACCATTACATTCCAGCCTAGGCGACAGAGCGAGACTCTGTCTCTAAATAAATAAACAAATAAATAAATAAATAACAAATGAGGAGTATGACAGATGACAAAGCAAAGGAGGTAAAACAAGGTGGGGCATGTATATCCTCCCTTTTACCAAGAGGAGAAAACCCCTACTTTATAGGATACAACTTCATTTAAATAGCCTGTGAGGAAGTGGAGAACAAAAAGAGTCACAACCTACCTTCACACAGAAAAACACTACGACAAATCATAAAAGTAATGACTGAAAACAAATAATAATGTAAAAACTTGTGTTATTCAATTTTAGACCAATAAAGGTTTGTTCTGATCTAAAAGAGTTAATTTTATCAACAGTACCCAATGTCATAATATTTGCAACAGGGTAAGCAATGCTTCAATTTTATATCTCATTATAATTTCCATTACTCTGGCAGAAGCTTATTTCAAACTTAAATGAATTTTATTTTAATAAGAATACTTCCCAATAAGGTGACATGAAATAAATAGACATCAGTGAAAACAGCAACATACACACATTTGTACTTTAAAAATCAACTTTGGTATTAGCACTCTGTCTTACGTAAATTAGCACCCAATTAGATCATTTTCACAGGAGCTCCTGCACAAAAAACAGAAATAAGACCTTCTCTCTAAGCATACCAGAGTGGACCAAACAAAGCCTGACTGCATACATTTGACAAAATTATTACATTTATTTTCCATGGCTTGATATTATTTTTGGAAAAATAACCCTGGATTCTATCATTAGGTATTAAATAAGAAGTGCTATGAGTCCACACCTCTGATAAGAGGTGAATATTTCAGCAATTTGTTTTGAGGAAGGTGTAAATTCACACTGCCCTTTCTGCTGGTACACCAAATACTGCAATGGTTTACCCCAGGGAGACCGTACAGAGAATGCAGAGCCTCCTGTTTGACCCCTGCTGGCAATCAATTTATGGCCTCAAGCATAGAGGTTGATAGCCCTTGCAATTCTATATTAGTTTTTGTAACACTTGATATTATTTTTATTCATATAAATGTCAAATTCCTATTGGTAACATGACCTAAAAGTGTTGGTAACCTCAGCTAACACCCTTTACAACATCTCAGAAATGGAGGAATTAAATTAAATTTTATATATTTTAATTTATAAGAAATTAAATTAAACCCAAGAAAGAAAATTAACAATTTTTATTACTAAACATGGGATAACAATGCTGTGTAAAGGTTAATCATTTAAGAAATATAAAATAGCTTGGAAGAATAAGTCATTTTATAACAATAACAACAATGAAATCACTGTCATTTACAGCAGTAAAGAATTAGATAAACCACAGCTGGGAAAGCAATATACATTACAAGTCTGTTTACTACAGAATACAGTTATTTTGCCTTAAACTATAGGGTGCATATAGGTGTGAAACTTCCAGTAGCAGGTTGTATGTACTGAACCAAACCCTAGAGATAGTCATCATCTTCACCCATTCCCCAAATTCTGCTACAATAAGGTGATGATGCGGTTATAAAGACTTAGAAGAGGCGGCTGTTCTGGGTAACTGCTTCCTTTGACCCAGAACTAATATTCTGCCCAAGCCAGCAAAGCCCTTGCTATACCTTCCTTAAGGATTCTATTTCCTTCTACTACAAGATTCTGAAGTCTCCACATCCTACAAACATAAGTTAGTCGCTTATAACTCCAACAAAAGAAACCCTTCATTCAACAAAGATGTAATGGATTTGTTTCAGGCACTGAAAACACACACAAAAATACTCCTGACATTATATGGGGGAGTCTGTAGGAGATGACACATGCATACAATCAAACAGCAATGTGGTATGTGCCATAATGGAGAGATAATCTATATGGAGATTATCTATGTAAAATACTTTGCATAATTCCTGGCATGTAGAACAAATCAGTGAGTGGTAATGGTATAACTGCCATTGTTACTGTTCCTTGTACTGTAGGCAATGGGGAGCTATGAAAGAATTTTGATCAAAGAAATACAAGGTTTCTATTTTAGAAAGAAAATTTCTGGCAATACAGTGAAGGGTGGTTTGGAAGGAGTGAGGCTAGAGTTATGAAAGAGATTTGGGAGACAACACAATTCAAGAGAATGTCCCACCTGTACTTTCTCAAAGAGGCAGAGATGGTGGGCATGAAGAAATTAGACATGAGTCATTTAGAAGACACATTGAGGGGACCTGGTGCCAGAGTAGATCGGGCGGGAGAAGGTAAGAAGGAAGTCCAAAAGAGGTTTCTGATGTGGTTGTTTGGATGTGTACCTGAGGAACACTGAAGTAAGTAAGTAAGATGGATGGATGGATGGATGGATGGATGGATGGATGGATGGATGGGTGAATGGAAGGTGCAGGGAGAGAATTGGTAGACTGAAATGAATTGATTCAAGGAGGAGGGGGTGGCCAACATAAGAAAGTGAACAAAATAAGGATGAAAGACTGCCTGCCAGAGTCCACAATTAGGAATTTAACAAGAGCAGATACAATAACACAGAGTTAACAGAAACCAGATTACAGAGGATCAAGGAGTTGATGGAAGGTAGGGAAGATGGAGATAGCAGGCGGTGTGGGGAGGTAGGTCACTCTTCAGAGGGGTAGGCAAAGAGGAAGAGTGAAGTGCAATAGGTAAAAGCACCAGCTCTGGAACTAGGCAACCTGGGTTCAAACTCTCTTCCACCTACTATCTGTGTAACTTCAAGCTCTCTGTGCTTCACTTTCCTCATGTATAAAAGGTAGACATCAATGGGGTTCACTGGGATTCTGTTTCATAGAATCGTTGTAATAATTAAATGAGGTCATATATATATATATATATATATGACTCATACATTTTAAGTGTTCAATAAATATTAGTAATTATAGAATTATTATTTGAAGGCAGTGAACATATTAATGTGGGGGATTATACTATAAAAGTTAAGATGGAATCTGATATTTTTTTATAAGTAGAAAACACTCTCCAAAACTGAATTGTATCATGATTCTTTATTTATTTATTTATTTTTTTGAGTCAGAGTCTCACTTTGTCACTCAGGCTGGAGTTCAGTGGCACAATGTCAGCTCACTGCAGCCTCCGTCTCCCGGGTCCAAGCGATTCTCATGCGTCAGCCTCCTGAGTAGCTGGGATTACAGGTGCACACCACCACGCCTGGCTAATTTTTGTATTTTTAGTAGAGATGAGGTTTCATCATGTTGGCCATGCTGGTCTTGAACTCCTGACCGCCAGTGATCCACCCACCTCGGCATCCCAAAGTGCTGGGATTACAGGTGTGAGCCACTGCACCCAGCTATCACGATTCTTGAAAGTACAAATTATTTAAAAGGGGAAAAAGAAAGAAACCTAATTGGCAGGATTATTGATAAGAGTCAAAACAAACTGGATAATGAAATAATTTTTTTCAAGAAAAAAACTCAAAAAGAATAATGTATTTTCCCAATGTGCAATTAAAAGATTGAATCATAGTAAATTAGGAGAAAGTACAGGAAAAAGAATCACTGTTGGACAGTTGAATTAAAATAGTATTTTCTATAAAAAAGTTGATGCTTCGTCTTATTTACATGGTTAGACTAAAAGCAATTTGCTCTAAATAAAAGTTGAGGAAAAAGAAATCTGTTTACTTCGTTAAAGACTGCTAACAAAAAAAAACCCACTGATTTCATTGATCAAAATCAACTAAAGCAGATCACATAAGTAACCCCATACAAATTAGAGGAAACACTGGGTTGAAAACAAAGAAAATAGAAAAATTTGATTTTCTCCTCTCCATCTTTTTTGTTCTGATAGAAATTATTCAGTAATTCCGGCAGCAGGCTAACTCCAATGTACTGGACACCTGTACTGGATGTCCGGAATTGTTAATAGAAGCAGTGGGAGAAACATATGCCCTAGATGGTCTAGAACCGCAAAAAGAACTCACCATGAGGCTGAGGCAATTGCTGTGTACATACTACAATAAGGAAATCTAGAACGTGAAAAAACTGAAATAACGCTAATTCCTGTTTGATATTAGAAAAAAACCTCTAGCAGTTAAATTTCTTTAAGTCTTGCATCAAATGAAATGTTCTGATAGTCACTCAACATAGACAGCTGATAATCTTCAAGATACTGCTTAATTTGTGAGATTAAATTAGGAGATAGCATTTTTAAAAAATGAAGACTTTGTCATCATAAGAGAACAAAAACCAAATATTGAGTCATGTGCAAAATTCGGTATTGACACTCAAGAGAACATAATTAGTACTTAAAGATATGATAAAAAAATTCAGTTCTTTTTGGGGGAAGTTATTACCCTACAACATGAGAACTTTTCTTTTCTTTTCTTTTCTTTTCTTTTTTTTTGAGACAGAGTCCCGCTCTGTCACCCAGGCTGGAGTTCAGGGGCACAATCTCAGCTCACTGCAAGCTCCGCCTCCTGGGTTCATGTCATTCTCCTGCCTCAGCCTCTTGAGTAGCTGGGACTACAGGTGCCCGCCGCCACGCCTAGCTAATTTTTGTTTGTTTGTTTGTATTTTCAGTAGAGACGGGGTTCACTGTGTTGGCCAGGATGGTCTCGATCTCCTGACCTCGTGATCTGCCCGCCTTGGCCTCCCAAAGTGCTGAGATTATAGGCGTGAGCCACCGCACCTGGCCTGAGAACTTTTTAGAAGTACCTATTGTTGTAGAGATTTTCAGAGGTCCCTCCATATCCATTTCTTTCATTTTCCATAAATGGATTCTGAGCTACATACATGGATGTCCAGAAGAAATGTGTTATTTTCTAGTTTCCCTTGCAGCTAGGGAAAATTATGTTCTAATCAATGAGATATAAGTGGAAGTGTCATGTACAATTTCTAAGACAGTAACCTTCAAGGCAGGGTGGGGAACACACTTCTTTAACTATTTCTCCTTCTTCCTGGCTGGAATGCAGATGTGGTGGTTGAATTTTCAGCAGTCATCATGGACCATGAGACAGAGGATAGCTGAGCAGCAGGACAGAATCCTGAGTCATTGATGCTGTGTCCACCAGCACAAGATTGCTACATCTTAAGTTTTTTTTTTTTAATGTGAGAAAGTGATATCTATCTATCTTGTTTGAGACACTGTTTTATGTTTTTGGTCATTGACAGCCCAAACCAATCCAATCAAAGTGGGATACTATATGTGACAGAACCTAAAAGTGTGATATTCGTTTGTCACATTTGGGGCAGCAAGGACTCACACTGCAGGCTGGAAAAGTCATTAATGTTATGTCAGCAAAATATCTGGTCACATTGGCCTCTGCTGAACCTTGGAAGACAGTCCAAATGTCGACTCAGTCTATAGCTGTAGAGATATTACAAAAAATTCAGAATGTTGAATATAGCTGGCTCCTTCTTATTGCTCTTAGTAACAAGGAACTCAGACTAGGGCTAGCTGGTTGCAAGCTGAGTAAGAAAGCAGCTTTGCTGAAATGAAAAATTACTTGAGGTGACAGATACCTCATTTACTCTGTGATTATTATGCAGTGTATGCCTAAAGTATTTCATATGCCCATAAATATATACATTTGCTATGTATCCATATAAATTTACTTAAAAGTAAAAAATTAAAAAAAAGAAATAAGATGGACTTATACCTGAAAAGAAAAGAGAAAGAAGAATGAAAGAAAGAAAGAAAGAAAAGAAAAGAAAAGGAAAGGAAAAGAAAAGAAAGAAGATAGAGAAAGGAAACAGCTTTGCTTAGAAAACCACTCTCCTTGTGAATTAGAATTAAATTTGACTGAAGATCCTGTGATTTTGATGTTTGGAGGTCTGAAAAAGCCAAGCAAAGCAATCACAAGCATTGGCTACAGAATCATAGTCACTTCAGAAGATCGGTGCCCTATCATACATGAGCTGAGTTTCTTGGCAGAGACGTGATTAAGAGTGCTTCAGATGACCTCAAAGGAGTCATCAGTAAGTTCAGAGTAGGGAAGAAGGACAGAGGCCAGTAAATAAAAGACAGAATCTTTAGGTTCAAAACTATGTCCAATTAAGACCTTTGCCTATAGTTGTTCATGGAATTGACAAGAAACAGACTAGAAGGCTACTAAGTTTGTGAGGGACTTGGACTGCCAGAAATGCAGGATGGTCTGCACAGCCCGCTACTGTACAACCCCTAACACAATTGCCAGGGTTCATGCTGGTACCAGAAAGAAGTATTAGAACCCACTCAGAAGAGCATTCACCCTAATGCCATCTCAGATATGGACACAGAAGACAGGAGCAACAGAGGACAAAGGACTAAGGCGTATCCCTCACAGAGGAAAGCCAGGGGCCATTAGATGGGGTACTAAAGACTGTCCTGCAGTGCTTGCGCAGAAAGGCTCCAGGATTTCCACCAAGCAAGATTTAATAATTCCTATTGAAAACTCATGTGTTTCTTATTCTCCCAGTTTTCAAATGGGAGCTTTAAATATTTTCTTATTTCCATTCTATTTTATATTGGGAATGTTAGGTTGCTTTTTAGTTTATATCCATCAGCCCATGGAAAGCCACACCTGGACTTCCTGAAAAGCACAGAGCATCACCCAGAGATCACGCACTTACAAAATGACAGGGTAACTAGATGGGACTGGGGATCTCTCTCTTAGAGTAAGTTCTGTGTGTGGTAAGCAGAGTGGACAAATGGTGACTGTGGCAAAGGCTGCTAATTGCTCCCCACCATTTCATCTCCCCTTCTTTCCAAGAGGCTCTTTAAAGGGAGACAAAAAAACTCAAACTAAACACTAAATTTTCTTAGCCTCTCTTGCAGGTAAGTGTGGTCATATGACTAAGTTCTGACAATCTGACATAATCAAAAGTGATGGGTATGACTTTCAGAAAGTATTTGAAGGGAAGAAACACGCACTCTTGTTTGCCCCTTGCCTTTCTACTGTCTGGAATGCAGATGTGATGGCTGGAGATTAAGTAGTCATCTTTGACCATGAGATGAAAGTTCAATCCTACATCTCTGACATGCTGGAGCCTTCCAGAGTTCCACCATTTGGCTCTGGACTTCGTTTACATGACTGAGAAATAAACTTTTATTTTTTATGCCGTATTTTTTCTGTCACTTGCAGATGAATCAAACTACAACTTTTATATAATAAATATATATGCATGCGAACGTGTGCGTGTGCATATGTAACCTAGTTAAAATCTTTCTCTACACTGGTAGATTTAACTATATCACAAATAAAATGAAACGTATAAAGTATAATTATGTGAAGAAAGGGGATGGATTTTCATCCAAGACCTCTAAATTCAGTATTTCTTTCTCATCCATAAAAACCTATAATAAACATTTACGTTCCTTGCATACTAGATTTAACACTGGGGTTTTACCATACTTACCAAACATTCTGGCTTGTAAACATCTACCTAATATTAATTACAACTTAAGAATATCAGTCCCTAAAAGACAGTTATCAAGTTTTACTAATCTCTTAATATTCTATACCTAACAAGTGCCGGACACACGGTCTATAACAAATAAATACTAATAGAATAAATGCAAAATTTAGTCTCTTTTGAAATTCATGTTAATTCACAAGGACATTTTGATCTTATTTCCAGAATTCAAATTGGTCAGATCTTTTTTTTTTTTTTGGATGGAGTCTCACTCTGTCACCCAGGCCGGAGTACAATGGCGCAATCTTGGCTCACTGCAAGCTCCACCTCCTGGTGGTTCACTCCATTCTCCTGCCTCAGCCTCCCGAGTAGCTGGGACTATAGGCGCCTGCCACCACACCCGGCTAATTTTTTGTATTTTTAGTAGAGACGGGGTTCACCGTATTAGCCAGGATGGTCTCGATCTCCTGACCTTGTGATCTGCCCGCCTCGGCCTCCCAAAATGCTGGGATTACAGGCGTGAGCCACTCACCCAGCCCTGGTTAGATCTTAATAATCTGAGATTCAGCATTGTTAAAAAATCATGGGTTACATCACCCAGTCTTCTTTTTCTCATTGTTTTCTAAGGACTTAATGAGGGCACCTTTTTGTATTACTGCAAAGTCCAGTAGAATATTCAAAAGTACACATACTGTACATGCCCCCTTGATTTCTTCCTGATTTTCAATAGGAATATAAGGTCCTAGAGTGGACCATTCACATAATGAGGACTCAGTGAACGTGAGAATGATGATAAGGAGGAGTACAAGGAGGCAACAGTGACCCTCCATTGACTCTCCCTGTGCCTGCAGCAAGTGATGAAATGGATGTGTGGTTAGGAATACAGGGTGCTTATGGGCAGGAGTTTAAGCTAGAGATGTAATATACTTGGCTTTAAGAAAGGAAGATAAGTAGGAGGAAGACATGAGGACTTACAGTTTTTGAAATGTAGTTTAGAATGGATAATAGCTTCGCAACATGTAACAACCACCGGCATTAGCATTTTATTTTAAAACATGTACACATACTTCATTAGGAAACTCTGCAGTTTTATAATTAAAGATGTTATTACAGATAAAACACTCATTAATTTGTAGTTTTTCTCCTCATGTTCACATTCAAACATAGCTTCATTTTCTAAAAATTTTACATAAAAAATGGATACATAATAGTATGCATATTTATGGAAGGTATATGTGATATTTTCATATATGCGCACAATGCATAATGATCAAATTAGAGTATTCATGATATCTATTCCTCAAAATGTATCATTTCCTGTGTTGGGAACATTTCAAATCTTCTCTTCTAGCTATTTGGAAATATACACTAAATTGTTGTTAATTACAGTCACTCTACTGTGCTACCAAACACTAGAACTTATTCCTTCTATCTAGCTATATGTTTGTACCCCTTAACGAATCTCTCTTCATCACCACCTGCCTCCCTTTCCTCTCTCTGGTAAGCATCATTCTATGTTCTATCTCCATGAGATCAACTTTTTTAGCTTCCGCATATGAGTGAGAACACGCAGTATTTGTCTTTCTGTGCCTGGTTTATTTCAGTTAACACAATGACCTTCGGTTCCATCCATGTTGCTGCCATGACAAAATTTCATTCTTTTTATGGTTGAATAGTATTCTGGTGTGTGCTATATCTTTATCCATTCATCTGATGATGGACATTTAGGCTGATTCCTTATCTTGGCTATTGTGCATAGTGCTGCAATAAACATGGGGGAACAGGTATCTCTTTGTTACTGATTTCCTTTCCTTTGGATAAACAGCTAGTAGCGGGACTGCTGGAGCATATAGTCGTTCTGTTTTAACAAACACAGCTTCTTTATCGATCCCCTCACCCAGTGACTGGATGGAGAATGAAGGTAAAAAGGAGGAGATATTGACTATAGAATGTTGTATTAAATGTCCAGGAGATGGCGTGTATAATATAACTTTTCTATTTAATAGTGTAGTACAATTTTTAATTGGAAAATGATCATCCCTATTGTTTCCAAAAACTATCCTACTTGGAAATTATAATAGCAATGAATAAAGTTTGGAGATCCACAAGGTAGAGCCTGGATCTGAACTCTGGCAATTATTAGCACTGTGACTTCAGGCAAGTTATTTAACTTCTATGTACCTAAATTTCTTCACCCTAAAATGGGGATAATAAGATTTTGTATGTAATATGTGCCATTGTGAGAATTAAAGGAGTAAACTCATGTAAACCACTTAGTACCATGTAAACCACACTGATTTCAACATATTATAGGCTCAATAAATATTGCCTAATAATTATTGTTAGCTATTAGCCAGCAGGGGTCCACAGAACACAGAATCTCTAAGAAGGCAAAGTTTTATGTGCTATTAAAGGGAATGTATCACTTTTTCTGCAAAGAGGATTTTCTTGTTTATGAAAAGAGAACTTTAATTAAAACAGACCAAGAAATACTGCTCTAAGCCTTTCTCTTATTAGTTCCAGAGTTAAGTGCCATTCATTCAACAGACACGTATTATCCCTGCTTCTTACTCGAGTCCCTTCCTGCCATGTATACAGTGCAGAGTTGTGGGGGTGTCAACGAGGACAAACTGAGCACTGGGCTAGGAACTGGGATGCTGCAGTCCAAAAAGGACCATGAAGATTTCTGACTTTAGACGTCAGTATATCTCAATAACTTTTGAATACTCATGATATTTGGAAAAGAAAGCAATCTAACAATATCTTTTGTTTTTTTCATATTCTCCAGAGCCCCCAGCCCAGTGCTTGCTTACAAGAGGCAACTCTCAATAACATTTGGCCCTTATTCCCTTCCTTTTCCTACAACTGTATTGTCTCTTGGCTTCCGTGGTATTATTTCCTCCTGGGTCTCCACCTCCACAGGTCTGACCCTGCCTTTTTAACCTGCCACAGAATCCTTTTTCCTTTCCCATTATTACTGAAATATTGGTGTTCCCTAGACTTCTGTTCTTACCCTTCCATTTTTCCTTCTGGATGATCTCATTACCTATAACTTCCTCTACTCCTCAAATGCTGATTACTCCCAAGCATTTATCTCTAGACCCTCATCTTTCTTCTTGGCTCCTGA
Organism: Rhinopithecus bieti; assembly: GCF_001698545.2. Classification (NCBI taxonomy): domain Eukaryota; kingdom Metazoa; phylum Chordata; class Mammalia; order Primates; family Cercopithecidae; genus Rhinopithecus; species Rhinopithecus bieti. Next base: position 1,403,064 of record NW_016805612.1, read on the forward strand.
CCCATGTTTTCTACAGCCTAAGGGGGGCTCTCTCTGAGATTTTCCAGATAGACACTTCAAATTCAGCATGTCCAACATCAAACTCATCTTTCCTACCCAAACTCCTCCTCCTTCTCATTTCCCTATCTGGATTAACTACATCATTTTCTACTATGCCTTACTCAAGATACCAAGGAGCTACTTTTGACCACCATGCATACCTTCCTCATCTTCTATTCTAAGTGTACATTGTAAATTTCTTCTCCTCAATATTTTCTGAATCCACTTTATCGTCTCCAGTGCTACAGGAAAATGCCTTAGATTAGACCAGCAGTACAACACTATGGATAAGAGTACTGGCCGGGTAATCGCCTGGCCTGGAATTTATCAAGGTTCTATCACTAACTGCACGACTTTGGGCAAATTACTTAACATCTTAACATCTTTGGGCCTTGAGGATTAAGCAACCTAAAGCATACAATGCTTTAACAGTAGTGCTTGGCACAAAAGTAAACACCCAAAAATATTAGATAATTGTTTTATTATGATTATCATGTTAAATATTATTGGTATTCTTACCATTGCATTTATTACTAGTCTGGACACATAACTGATAAAAATACAAATCATTTAATTAATATGTGTTATTGGAACTGGTAAAAAGAACCACAGTAGAAACTGAGGGTATATAGTTCCAGTATGCATTAATTCATTGTGGGCTTCTTTTTTTTTTTTTTTTTTTTGAGACAGGGTCTTGCTCTGTTGTCCAGGCTGGAATGCAGTGGTGTGATCTCGGCTAATGGCAGCCCCTGCCTCCCAGGCTCAACCAATCCTCCCACCTCAGCCTCCAAAGTAGCTGGGACTACAGGCGAGTGCTACCATGCCTGGCTAATTTTTTGTATTTTTTGTAGAGTTGGGGTTTTGCTATGTTGTCCAGGCTGTTCTCGAACTCCTGGACTCAATCGATCTGCCTGCCTCAGCCTCTGAAAGTGCTGGGATTACAGGCATGAGCCACCATGCCTGGCCTCAACAAATCTTTCTAACCATTCTGAACCCTGACATTTGCTTTATAAAATGCAAATTAAAAATACTAACCCTACCTACTTTGCTAAGTTTTTGTAACATAATGAGTTAACATGCAAACTCTGTGGAATATGAAAACACTCTGTCAAAAAAAGAAAAATGCTATTATTCTACCACTTCGTGTATATGTGATTTGATCCTTATGTTTATGATATACCACTGAGGCAGGAAAAATGCACAGGAGATTAAGAGAAGATGATTTCTGAAAGGAATAACATAATCATATTGTAAAGGAAGGATACAAAGTGAATGAAGTTTAGGAAAAATGAGGTTCCTTTCTTTACCAGGCTACAAGGAAATGGAAAGCAAGTCAACATAAAATAACAGTTGCCTTCAAACCAGTGACTCGAATTTGGGGTAGTCCCAAAATGATATAGTATTTAGCACATCATGCCATAATCTATTTAGCATATAATCTTCTAAATATTAACAACACACTGGAGAAGTGAAAAAAAGTAAATATGTTTTTCTACTAAATAACTGATCTAATGATATATATTTATTCATTTGAAAAGTTCTAAAAGTAGCAATGGAGAGAAGGGAAAAGAACTTCACTACCTCAGAATGAAATTTGGCAAAAGATAAAAACAGTGAACAAGACCTTAGTGCTATCCAAAATAACAACTTAGCTAAAGATACTAGATATGATGCCATAAAGCCAGAAAACATTTTTCAGGGAAGTATTCTGCCTAAATTATTTTGGAGGTGGTTACTTAGTGAATAGAAACACATCTGGGAATGCATCTGGAAGAAAACATAATTATCTAATCCTTGCTGAATCATTCTTTTTTTTTTTCTTTTGCATTTCTTTTCTTCTCTTCTACTTATATCCAAGCCACTAGGACTAAAACTAGATGAATAAGGCAGAATAAAACACTAATTTAACATAACATAGCTCTTATCAGATTGTGTTCCAATAAGCACACATGGATGACCAGGACTAATGACAGGAAAGAGAAATTACTCAGGATGTTAATAATTTAACATCCTTTTTGCAGATAGACTGGAAAAGTAGGTCATAGGATGGGCTGGACGATATACGTTAGCTCAATGACTCACTTACAGTCATCATCCTGCCAAAGTAATACTGGCTTTATGCCCTTGTGCCTCTTCCACTGAATGAATATACAGTGGAGAGATCAGAGAATGAAACTTCCTCTGCAAGTCTGTTACTTTCCCTCTAATTTGTTCTCTCCTCGCCCTGCAAAAGATTCCCCTTTCACTGTGAGTGCTTATTGCTTATTAGCTGTGGCATTTCACTGGGCAATCTCTGGGTATAGTGAACTTAGGGGAATAATAATAAATATCACAGTGCTAAAATGGTTAATATTCTATAAGTAAGAAGGGAAATTAACCCTGAAGTACACAGTACCTTAAGAAATGATAATGGCAAATTCTAAAATGAATGATATCATGGGATTAAAAATCAACACAGAGATGCCACACTAAGATGCAACTTAACATTAGATCCATGCAACTTGCAGGTAAAAACAAAACTGTTTATTAATTCATTCGAATTGTATTTACCAAGTGAGAAAGATAGAGATGTTGACTAGCTAAGGTCTAGTTAACATAAACCAAAAAGCGACTGGATTTCTAACAAAAATAGTCTATCTAAACAGTTAGGTCTTTTAATACATAAACTGATTCATTTCTTAAGTATCTATCCATAGGATATTCTTACATGTTTCTTTCACATTTTAATGTGTGAACTTGAGGACTTAAAGATTCCTTTACTTAGCATTAAAACATATGCTTAAGAACTCTGCATGTTGTCATTTTTTTGAATATATGTTAATGTATTGTTTATGTTGGGGAGTGACTATAAATTCACTGCTGCTCAAATGATAGAAGCCCAATTAAAGTTCCTGTCTAATGCCTCAAGGCCCTGGGAACCCTAATTATATCATTCCCAACATAACGCAGTACAAAATCATTGAATTGGGAAGTAACTCTCCCAAAAATACAGGGAAAGAAAAAAAAAAAAATTCATGTTTTATACTTTAAAAAAATCTCAGTAATAAGTTAAAAAGATAACAGAGACATCAGTTATGTGATAATGAATGATAGTAAAATATATAAGATACATATTTTAAAATATAAAACACAATTTTTTTTTTTTTGAAAGACAGGATCTTGCTCTGTCATGCAGACTGCAGTGCAGTAGCATGATCATAGCTCATTGTAACTTCCAACTTCTGGGCTCAAGTTATCCTCCTGCCTCAGCATCCCTAGTAGTTGAGACTACAGGTGCACACCAGCATGCTCAGCTAATTTTTTTATTTTTATTTTTTTGTAGAGATAGGGTCTCACAGGCTGGTCTGGAACTCCCGGGCTCAAGTGATCCTCCCACCTCAGCCTCCCAAAGTGTTGTGATTACAGGTGTGAGCCACTGCACCCAGCCAATCACAGATTATTTTTAAAACCAGAATTGTACCTCTTGCTTTGTTCTATATAGTTTCTTCCCATAACCCTACAAATCCCATTTTATATTTCAAAAAATCATCTTATCCATTTAGATAAAAACATCAAATTACTCAGTTAATGTTCAATTGGATTAATAAATCTGAATAGAATAATTTAAGTCATATGATTGCTCATGGCCAGCTGTTTGAATTAGTATATTAAGTCATTTAGACACTCTTCTTTGCAAAGGTTGCATGATTTAATAAATTCCCATATGCCTCAACATGTGCCAACACTGCTAGGTTATCTTGTATCCAGCTGCTGTTGTGATGATGGCTGCCAACTTTCAAACAACCGAAGAGAATAATGAACCAGCTTAGTTGGCTCATATGTAAACTTACATTGCTCCCAGCTAAAACATGGGCCATTTTCAACTGTAAAGAAAATTAATTAAAAATATTTCACTTCTACTGTTTGAGAATCACAACTCTACCAATATCACAGAATTAGTGGTTTAAAAGCCTGCAGCTTCAGGTAAACTCCCATAGTTTGGATTTCAATCTTAAATGCTGTAGGTTGTCTTATAAAATGGATTTTTTAAGGAAACGGATCAGGAAATGCCTTATCCATAACTCATAACACGAATATTTGAGAAGCCTCACACTGCTGGAGAAAAAAAGAGAGACTTTTATTTGTTAAAGGCACATTACAAAAAAGGCTTCAAAGACTTCAGGGGAAATAAGAGATGTAAATGAAATGGGCCACCATTTAGGAAGGATTTAAAAGGAAACAGAAAAGAAAGCACCAAACATACCACTTTAAGTAAGAATCATTTTATGAATGAGTGTTATGCACAAATCAGGACAACATGATAGTGTTAGGCCCTCCAAGAGTAAAAATACTGTATTGAATTTTAATAAAGGCTGGACAAGACAATTTTGTGCTGGATCAGTTATCCAGACTAGTGACTCTAAAGAAAGCCCTGGCC
>NW_016805612.1:1407795-1457534 GCF_001698545.2 Rhinopithecus bieti
AAAAAAAAAAAAAAAAAAAAAAAAGAAAGCCCTGAAACTTTGGTGTTTCCAAAATTAGCACTAATCTATTTGCCATAAAGTTATACTAGTTTTTATAGGGGAAAGTAGGTCAAACATAAGAACTATTTAAAATATTTCAATATTTCACTTATTTCTTTTTTCTTTTTTTGTTGTTTTGTTTTGTTTTGCTTTGAGATGGAGTCTCGCTCTGTCACCCAGGCTGGAGTGTTGGCGCGATCTCGGCTCACTGCAAGCTCCGCCTCCCAGGTTCACGCCATTCTCTTGCCTCAGCCTCCCAAGTAGCTGGGACTACAGGTGCCCGCCACCACGCCTGGCTAATTATTTTGTATTTGTAGTAAAGATGGGGTTTCACCGTGTTAGATAGGATGGTCTCAATCTCCTGACTTTGTGATCCACCCGCCTTGGTCTCCCAAAGTGCTGGGATTACAGGCGTGAGCCACCACGCCCGGCCCTTTTTCTTTTTTGACATGGAGTCTCACTCTGTCGCCCAGGCTGGAGTGCAGTGGTATGATCTCAGCTTACTGAAACTTCTGCCTCCCGAGTTCCAGTGATTCTCCTGCCTCAGCCTCCCCAGTAGCTGGGATTACAGGCGCATGCCCATGCCTGGCTAATTTGTGTGTGTGTGTATATATATAAATATATATACATTATTATTATTTTTTTTTTAGTAGAGATGGGGTTTCACCATGTTGGCCAGGCTGGTCTTGAACTCCTGACCTCAGGTGATCCACCTACCTCGGCCTCCCAAAGTGTTGGGATTACAGGTATGAGCCACCATGCCTAGTCTAAAATATTTCATTTATTTCTAAATGTCCATAATAGTTGGAAATTATTCACTAAGTAGATGGACTTCCCCAAGAGGATAGGAAAACTCTTTTTCGCTAAATGGCAAAGTTGATTATACTGTCCTCACGGGAGTAAGACTATACTATTCTTCACACGTAACAGATGGACTAGACAAAATACACAATTTTATGGTTCTGATGAACCATCTGAAACTATGCAAGGATCACTTTTTTATTTTATTTTTTGAGATGGGTCTCACTCTGTTGCCCAGGCTGGAGTGCAGTGGCGTAATCTTGGCTCACTGCAACCTCATCTCCCAGGTTCAGTAGGTTCTCCCACCTCAGCCTCCCAAGTAGTTGGGACCACAGGTGTGAGCCAACATGCCCAGCTAATTTGTATTTTTGATAGAGACAGGGCTTCACCATGTTGCCCAAGCTGACCCTGAACTCTGGAGTTCAGGAGATCCACCCACCTTAGCCTCCCAATGTACTGGGATTCCAGGCGTGAGCCACTGCGCCAGGCCTAGGATCACTTTATTAGCAGTGATAATCTGATTTCTTTTTTTTAAAAAATAGGTTACCTGACATTTTCTCAGTCTTCTGCTATACATAAGCAGGTATATCATATTGGCTGCCTAATACAGTTTTCCAATATATCTTACTTTTAATCTACATGTGAAATTACATACCAGGGTTGCTTCTGCCCTTGCTGCATATACACAATACAGAGTTAATTTAAAAGTCTCTCAGAGATGCTAACTGACTAGACTCATATTCTATAATCCAAGTGACTCATGGCACTTGAAACTGAAATTATACATGGGTGGGTATGGGATGTAGTGTGATCTCCAGGCATCCCCAATATCTTCTCCAGGTATGTCTAATATTTTCATTGCTAGAAATACTAGAGATGCCTGGGAAACATAGTTGGTTCTAGGATCCTCCAGTTGGTTGAATACTTCTAGAAAAACTACATAGATGCCTCATAATAACTCAGAATCCAAAGAAAGGACCCAGATCCAAAGAAATGCAAGAGACTATTTCCTAATACCTGACACGATCATCTTTTTACTTTTATATAGCTCATGGAGGCTGCTGGAACTGTTGAAGATGGAACAGATTTAACAGACCTTCAGAACATAACTTGTGAAACTGTTGCCCAGTTAAGTAGCCACAGTAATTCCTCCAACAACTGAGTCAGCTCTCAACCAAATAAAGATAAAAGAGAGGTGCGATTCCCTAACCTCATTTAATCACATAAATGCAACAAACTATCTGGAAAGTGTTCTAGTCTATTCTGCACAGGGGATGCATGTCTATACTTGGGAAAATATTGTGTAACAAGTATCAAGTTTTTATTCGCTACTGCTATAATAGGCAAAGAAGGAAGAAATTTCACAAGTGTAACAACTGACTTGAAATTTTGAAAATATTCCATTTACCAGTGCCAGCGTGCCCAAAAGAACTCTCTTATATGAGACAAATTTGCCTGCAATAATAGAAGAAAAGCAAGAAAGGGCTATAGGCCAACAGCAGACATTTCACATAAAAATCTATATTCTTTAGCTTAACACAGTTCTGTTCAAGATTTAAAAGTACTAAAAAGGGTAGAGATCTATTTTCCATTTTCCACTTTGAAGGCTATAGTGCTTAACAAATACATCTTCTATGCACTGATTTGAATATTTGGACAATTAGCTGTAGTTTGAATGTACACTAAGTAGCTTTATTCTTCGTGGTTAGGATAATCAAGAAAGCCTAGAGGTTAAAAAAAACTTAGGAAGATATGTAAAGGAAAGGTATGGAAGAATAGAAAAAAGAAAAAGATTTTAAAATGATCATATGCAGTTAGGATAAATGACTAATTAAAGGTGGAAAAAATAATTTCTTACAATTTGTATAAAGCAATCATATCCATGCAGTACTCTGACATAGTACAAAGGTACATAATTATAAACAAGACGATGGAAATAAAAAGTTGTATCTTAATTAAGCAAAACAACAGAGGAAAAGGCTGTGGAAAAAATTTATGAAAAGTAGGAAGACCCAGGCCACAAACATGCCAAGACAAATGACATATCCCCAGAGGGGAGAACAGTGTCACAGACTTGAGAAGGTTCTGTGTGACCCTGGCCAGTACTTCCATTTCCTGCCTGGCATAATCACAGAAGGCAGTCGATGTTTGGTGATGATGAGGAGCAGGGTTCTGAAGAACATAATTAAGGGCTGAAAGTATTTTCTGTGGAAACAAAATTATCATTCATGTCTGACATTGTATAAATATGCCTTAATTTTGGTCAATAGCAATTTGAACCTTAAAAATTAGAATCCTCAAACCTTCTTGTAAATCACAATTCTTTAAGCAAACTACAGGGGTTTGTGTGTAAAAGCATAGACATTCCAGATACTCTTTAAAAAATGCTGTTTAGTAGAAAATTATCTATTTTTGTAGTGACACGATTTGGCCTTCGTCCATGTCAAAACCAGTTTATAACTTCAAAAAGCCACATTAAAGGAGATTTACACAGAGCAAAAGCTAAAGCAGTTTTCATCCACCAGGTCACGTATAAAAATAATCACAATTCACATTACCTTAAAACGACTGGCAATCTTACACAAATTAACGGTGTGTCATGTACAGATGGAAGGTGGGTATAAACTGAGGAGAAAGATAAAACTACATCAAAGGTGCCAAGAAGACTTAAAGGCTTTGAAAGCTTCGAAAGTCTCGCCTTCTCTCTTGTACCTTTAATTGTAAGGCTGCAATAAGTGCATTTTTGCCACAAGCTCTTGAAAGAAACAAGAAATGGTTATTTTCTTAAGTACTAACAGACTTACTTCTCTTTCAGAAAATCCACTACTCTTTTGAAGTCAGCCACACAGTATTCTCTTTTCATTTCCATGAGTACGCTGTCGGAGGCAGACTGGACTGGTATGTGCAGAAAAGCGTAGACTCTGGGGTGATTAAGGATTTTTGCCATTTCCTTAAAAAAATGGAAGGAGAAAACATTAATCATTTTAACAAATTGTGGAATGGTTTTCCTCACATCAACATCACAAGCACAAGCAAATAAACATACTAGTTGAAACAGACCAATCATCAAGCCTCTTAAAGTGAACATTAATTGGCAATATTCTATGATGAGATTTGGGAATTCAATATCACTTTCAGAAGATTTCACAGAATAATTATTTCCTCATGCTTTCTGTTTCTCTTCGGTGACAAAACAGAGATAAACGCATATAATGCCTAAAGAGTAAAAAGATTTTGCAGTACGCCAAAACAAACACTATTCCTACTTCACTTCAAAGGAGTTTTACATTCTGCCTTGTTACATTTGTAGGAAAAACATCAATATTTAAGGCAAACACTTGAGATCCCATAATCCCCTATACTTGAATAGAGAAAATTTCCAAATTTAGGTTAACACATTTTTTAATACAAATATTATTGCCAGGACAAATGACATATTTGTTAAAAAAAAAAAAATGAGGGGAAAAAACTCTGCAACTCACCTGTTTCTTTTTTTTTTAATTTCATTCACATATTTTTTGAGTATCTATTATGCAAAAGGCACATGATCAGACAGTAAGGCCAGCCACTTCACCACTGGGTACCTACTGACATTCATACTTAAGATGCATAAAAAGAAGTGAAAGAAGAGAGGAAGAGAAAGAAGAACATATCTTTTCAAGTGAAAGAGAATACATTTAAGTGAAACACATTAAAAAACTCAGAGTGTTTAAAAATTCCTCCAAGGACACAAAGGGGTCGAATAAGAAAGAGTGACAGAGGCGAACTTGTGTAATGTCACCATTCATGCAAGCATTAGGCAAGTTGACTAATGTGGTCCTTCTCCACTGCTGCATGCTGTCAGGTCATCGATTTGAAAGACAGGGAGGAAAGGAAGGAGAGAAAGAGAAAAAGAAAAAAGAAAAGAAACAGAAAGAAAAAAAGAAAAAGAAAAGTGAAAAGAAAGAGACAGCAGGCGCATACGGCCTTTCAGAGTCCAGTAGTGAATAAAAATGTCACAAAGGGAGCGGCTCATTAATAACTTGCATGTGCCAGTGATTCTTAATTTTCAAAGTATTGCACTTTCACATCTGTTACCTAATTTCATCCTTCAGAAAATATTTTTAAGGATCTTATGGAATCAAAGAGCCAGCTAATTCCGTCCAGTTACCTCTTAGCTCTTCAAGAGTCAGTCATGCATATGGATCAACCATGCCCTGTGTTTCTCCATTTTCTTTTCATTGACTGTGAACGTTAGCATTTCAGCCAAAGTGGAAGCCCAGAGATGAACTCAAATCAGTCACCTTCTTAGTAGCGGTTGTTTAAAATACTACTTTTACTAAGAAGTTCAGATTATAAAATAAAATTACTCATAGATATCCTTTATCCACACTTTCTCTACCAGGAATTAATAGGTATATATGCCTTACTAACCTTGTTACATATAGACTACTAAATTGGAATTGGAGTTGAAGAATTTCTTATTTATTAGAAAAACAGCTGGATACACTTTTATGAAACTGTTACATTTCTGGGCTGGGTATTCAGTAGGCTCTTTTTTTTTTTTTCTTTCTTTCTTTTTTTTTTGAGATGGAGTTTTGCTCTGTCACCCAGGCTGGAGTGCAGTGGCACAATCTCAACTCACTGCAACCTCCGCCTCCCGTATTCAAGCGATTCTCCTGCCTCAGCCTCCCAAGTAGCTGGGATTCCAGGCGTGTGCCACCACACCCGGCTAATTTTTGTGGTTTTAGTAGAGATGGGGTTTCACCATGTTGGCCAGGCTGGTCTTGAACCCCTGACCTCAGGTGATCCGCCTGCCTTGGCCTCTCAAAGTGCTGAGATTACAGGAGTGAGCCACGGCGCCTGGCCTCAGCAGGCTCTTTGTAGCCATACTGCACACCTAGAGTTGGGCGAGGCGGAGCCACACTCACATTACCCATCCTGCAGTAAATATGCTGGCCTTATGCTAGGATCCTCTGCCTTTCAGGTTCTTCACACTTGAACATCAAAGTCCCACCGCCAAATTTAAGAAACATAATTGTACAAAGATCTTTGTTTTCTAAAGTGGCAGCACTCACAGCTTTAGACCTATCTATTGTGGTGAGAAATGACATTTTGACACGTAATACACTTTGTGAGATGAAACTTCACACTCGGGCTGTGTGCCTTTTTCTCATCTATAAAATGGAGAGAGGGATAATATTCATCTCATAGGGCTACTGGGCTATTGTGAAAATAAATTAAGATAATCCAGTATATACTAACAGAATAAGTACTCCATATGTAAATCATCTAATTTTTAAATTTTTTTCTTTTGGCAAGTATTTTAAGTTCCCGGTAACACAATTTTATATGGATTACAGGGAACCTATGAATAAATAAATAAAACAGCTTTCTGATAAGCTAGTTCCCGAACTAGCAGGTGAAGGAGAAGTAACTGGTACTGATTTGCATGACATAAATTTGAAAGGGGTTTACCAGCACACATGACCCCGGGCCAGAGAGGGTGGGGCAGTTTCTCCTGGAAACACTCAGGGTGGCCTCCTACTATAAACAGGATACTGTGCTAGATGAAACTTTGTCCTGCGACAGTATGCCAATTTACAAATTAAAATGTTAATAGCAAACAAGTGGGATAAAAGTGGTGGTTTCCCCCTCCCTCCCACCACCCCCATGGTTCTCAAAATAAACCTTCCCACTAGTAATTATCTTTAGTGTCATACTACAGGCCTTGCAACTTCATACTGCTAGAACACAAAATAAAATTACACTTGCCCCTTAATTAAAGTCTATGTTTCTGCCACTAAGAGAATCACGACTTAACACAGATTAATGTACCCAAGGAGACAAAATACATATTTTTTGTTTTGCTTTTTCTTCCATTCCTCTCCTTGCTCAGCACTCTTAGTTTAGGACAACTTAGGACAACTTGTGTTCTCTTCACCTTTCAAAAACTTCTTCCTTCATGACTTCTCAGCAACCTGTTCCTGGTGTTACCAAAGTGTTTACTTAGCTCTTCCCGGCAATACAATAATGAATCTCCAGAACTGAACACTACAAGGCCAGGAATTATATTTTACTCTTCCCTCTGGATCTCTACAATAGCTTATACTGTGCTAAGCACACCACTAAACATTTAAATACAGATATGGGTTACAACTACATCAATATACACGAAAAGAGGTATAACTGTAATTTCAATAGGAAGACAAACTTTCATTTAGTAATATTTCAGCTGGGCTCAACCAGGTAAACAAATATATATTCAAGGAGGTAAACAGGCATTTAATCAGCCTGCCTTAATTTCTGGAACACATGAATAATTATATGTAAATCTATAGGTATATACATAAGTACAGGCATACCTCATTTTATTGTACTTCCCAAATACTGTGTTTCTTACAGATTGAAGTTTTGAGGCAACCCTGTGTCAAGCACGTGCACTGGCAAATTTCTTCAACAGCATGTGCTCATTTTGTCTCTCTGTGTCACATTTTGGTGGTTCTTGCAATATTTCAGACTTTTAAAATTATTATTATATCTGCTGTGATGATCTGTGATCAGTGATCTTTGACGTTACTCTTGTAATTATTTTGGGGTGCCACAAACCGTGCCCATATAAGATGGCAAATTTAATCAATAAGTTGTGTGTGTTCTCACTGCTCTTCCAGTTGGCTCTTCCCGTCTTGGGCCTCCCTATCCTCTGAGATACAACAAGATTGAAATTAGGCCAATTAATAACCCGACAAAGGCCTTTACATATTCAAGTGGATGGTAAAGTCCCGCGTTTCTCACTGTAAATTAAAAGCTAGAAGGCATTAACCTTAGTGGGGAAGGCATATCAAAAGCTGAGAGAGGTTAAAAGCTAGGCCTCTTGCACCAGTCAACCAAGTTATGAATGCAAAGGAAAAGTTCTTGAAGGAAATTAAAAGTGCTACTTCAGTGAACTCACGAATGATAAGAAAGTCAAACAGCCTTACTGCTGATATGGAGAAAGTTTCAGTGGTCTGGATAGATGATCAAACCAGCCACAACGTTCCCTTAAGCACAAACCTAATCCAGAGCAAGGCCCTAACTCTCTTCAATTCTATAAAGGCTGACTGAAGTGAGTAGACTGCAGAAGATGTTTGAAGCTAGAAGAGATTGGTTCATGAGGCTTAAGGAACAGTTTCCATAACATGAAAGTGCAAAGTGAATAAGCAAGTGTTGAAGTAGAAGCAGTAGCAAATTATCCAGAAGACTTAGCTAAGATCACTGATGAAGATGGCTACAGCACACTGCAGATGTTCAGTGCACACAAAACAGCCTTCTATTGAAAAATGGAGGCATCGAGGACTTTTATAGCTAGAGAAGTCAATACAAAAGGCTTTGAAGCCTTGCTTCAAAGCTTCAGAGGACAGAAAGACTGACTCTCTTGTTAGGGGATAATGCAACTGGTGACTGTAAGTTGAAACCAGTTCTCATTTGCCATTCTGAAAATTCTAGGGTCCTCAAGAATTGTGATAAATTGACTTTGTACTCTATAAATGGAACACCAAAGCCTGGTGAGAGCACATGTGTTGACAGCATGGTTTACTGGATATTTTAAGCCCACTATTGAGACCTACTGCTCAGGAAAAAAAAGATTCCTTTCAAAATATTACTGCTCATGGACAATGCACCTGGTCATCTAAGAGCTCTGATGGGGATGTACAAGGAGATTAATGTTGTTTTTATGCCGGGTAACACAACATCCATTCTGCAGTACATGGACCAAGGAGTAATTTCAACTTTCAAGTTCATTATGTAAGGCTATAACTGCCATAGTGATTCCTCTGATGGATCTAAGTAAAGTAAATTAAAGGCCTTCTGGAAAGGACTCGTCATTCTAGACGCCATTAACAACCTTCGTGATTCATGGGAGGAGAACAAAATATCAATATAAATAGGAGTTTGGAAGACATTGATTTCAGCCATCATGGATCACTTTGAGGGGTTCAAGACTTCAATGGAGGAAGTAACTGCAGATATGGCAGACAAAGGAAAACAAGTAGAATTACAAGTGCAGCCTGAAGATGTGATGGAATTGCTGCAGTCTCATCATCAAACTTGAACAGATGATGAGTTGTTTCTTATGGATGAGCAAAGAAAGGGGTTTCAAGATGGAATGTATTCCTGTTGAAGATGCTGTGAACATTGTTAACAAAGGATTTATGACATTACATAAATATAGTTGATAAAGCAGCGTTTGAGAGAGTTGACTCCAACTTTGAGAGAAGCTGCACTGCCACGGCTACTTTCTTTACCTTTAGCAATCACCACTCTGATGAGTCCACAGCCATCAACATCGTGGCAAGATCCATCACAAGCAAAAAGATAGTAACCTGCTGAAGGCTCCTTTTTTAGCAGTAAAGTATTTTAAAATTAAGGTATGTATATTTTTTACACATAATGCTATTTTATACTTACTATACTACGATATAGTATAAACATAACTTTTATATACACTAGGAAACCAAAAAAATCATGTCACTTGCTTTATGGTGATATTTGCTATTTTGCGGAGGTCTGGAACCAAACCTGCAGTATCTCTGAGGTATGCCTGAAAACACCAAGACACTTTAAATAAAGGTAGCCCCATCATGGATTATATTACTAAAGGTATGCTGAAGCTTCAGATTGAAATCACAATGCATTTTCTCTTTTCTTTTCTTTTTTTCTTTTCATCTCGCTCTGTGAGCCAGGCTGGAGTGCAGAGGCGCAATCTGGGTTCACTGCAGCCTCCACCTCCTGGGTTCAAGCGATTCTCCTGCTTCAGCCTCCTGAGTAGCTGGGATTACAGATGCCCGCCACTGTACCTGGCTAATTTTGGTAATTTTAGTAGAGATTGGGTTTCACCATGTTGGCCAGGCTGGTCTCGAACTCCTGACCTCAGGATCCCCCCACCTTGGACTCCCAAAGTGCTGGGATTACAGGCATGAGCCACTGCTCCCAGCCCATAATGCATTTTCTTATGAAAGTAATTTACAAGTGAAGGGAAGGGTCTCAGGTTTGACAAGAGAAATAGAAGAATTTAGCTCAAATTGTGGCTGACGAAAGAAAGGCAGTCATGAGCAGCTCAGTGCTCTGAGCTGGGTGAGTCTGAGCTGAAGGGCAGATTTGGTGGGCATGTATGTGCTCACATGGGAGGGGAAGCAGCTGAGGAGCTCTGGTAGCAGTTAGCATGGAAAAAGTATGTGTTTTAATATTAGGTCATTTACAATGGAAGGGCTGATGTATCAAGGCTGCTTAAAATATAGATATTAAGCATTTACAGGCAGGAACTGCAGAATGGCTAGCCAGACTAAAAAACAGTGTTTCTATCTGGTACTATTCCATGGAGTCCTCATCTTACAAAGTGATAATCATCTCAGTGTTTGTTATTTTTCTCTGAACCTAAAATATAAAGAAAAAAATAAATTGAATGCAAACAGACTTAATTTTAGAAAGCAGTTCTATGTATGGTTACATTTTTAAAAGAACTGCCAAATTTCATTTTTATTGCCCTACAGTCATCAAACTCATCATTACATCCTACCTAGTTTCGAATATATGTACTACTGGCTTAACAAAATCCCTCAGTATGTGCTCGCCTCAGCACCATGGCCCCTGTGCAATTACTCAGTATGTGAAGGTTTATAGAAGATGTTAACACTTGCATTGAGATGCGTTTACATCCACACTGATAGTGATCAAACAGAAAACCCTCTCAGATGACAGCTTTGTTATGAACTACATGCATATTCAAAATTCTAAACTTTATACCGCTCTGTTGTTTTCAGCTCATGTAAGTGATATGCTAAAGGAAAAAAAAAAACCTTCAAAAAAAGAAAACTATCCCATTCCCTTTAAACATTTTCAAAATAGCTTGAGATATAATTCATATACCATACAATTTATCCATTCAAAGTATACAATTAACATTTTTTAGTATATTCACGGGATTGTAAAACCATTACCACAATCTAATTTTAGAACATTTTCCTTCCCCCAAAACAAACCCTGTACCCATTAGCTGCCACTCCCATTTTCCCTCATTTCATGAACCCTTCTCCTAGCTCTAAAACAACCACTAGTCTACTTGCCAACTCTACAGATTTGCCGATTCTGGACGTTTAATATAAATAGACTCATATAATATGTGACTTCTTTCGTGACTGGCTTCCTTCACTTAATGGTTTCAAGGGTTAACCATATTGTAACATCTAAGGATTTATTTCTCTTCTTTTTCTTTTCTTCTTCTTTGAGACAGAGTCTCATTCTGTTGCCCAGGCCGGAGTGCCAAAGTGCAATCATTGCTCACTGCAGCTTTGACCTCCTAGCCTCAAGTGATCCTCCCACCTCAGCCTCTTGAGTAGCTGGGAAGACAAGCACATGCCAGCACGCCAGGCTAATTTTTACATTTTTTCTAGAGACAGGGTCTCACTATGTTGCCCAGGCTCGCTGATCTTGAACTCCTGGGCTCAAGTGATCCTCCTGCCTCAGCCTCCCAAAATGCTGGTATTACAGGTATCAGCAACCATGCCCACCATGCCTAGCTTTATTTCAATTAAATAATAAAACATGGGAATTTAGAATTTATTAAATGTATCATTTAATGCAAAACTATTTCAGATGTTCTGAATTATATTAGCTTGACTAAGGTGGTAAAGCAAGTTTCACCCATATTTCCTGGCTCTAACACAAACATTCTAATGACATAGCCTTGCTACAGATTAGCTGGTACATATAAGATCTTATTAGAAAAATTATAACAGAGACAAAAAAATGGGAGAAAGGTGGGCTGGACGAAGTGGCTCACACCAGTAATCCCAGCGCTTTGGGAGGTTGAGGCAGGCACATCACATCAGTTGAGGTCAGGAGTTTGAGACCAGCTTGGCCAACATGGTGAAACCTCATCTCTACTAATAATACAATATATGTATTAGCTGAGTATGGTCGTGCGTACCTATAATCCCAACTACTCAGGAGGCTGAGGCATGAGAATTGCTTGAGCCCAAGAGTCGGAGGTTGCAGTGAGGCGAGATTGTGCCACTGCATTCTAGCCTGGGTGGATATTGAGTATCTCAAAAAAAAAAAAAAAAAAAAAAAGAAGAAAAGAAAAAAAAAAAAAAGATGGGGAAAAGTATAAAAATTCCTTTAGAAAAATTAAGAATCTCTTAAAATGGAGCAGAATGTGACAATTAATGATACTATGATATTATCTTATTTATGATACTTAGTCATTATCAAAAGTAAGAATGAAATTCTTATTTTATTGTTTTGTTTGAGCCGTTAAAATAGGCAATACAACTTACCATTTTGAAAATTTTTTTTTTTTTTTAAAGAGACAGGGGTCATTGCTATGTTGCCCAGGCTGCGATTCAAACCCCTGAACATCTATGCACCTCAGCTTCCCAGGTAGCTGGGATGACAGATGCATGACACTGAGCCTGGTTGATTTTTTTTTTTTTTTTTTTTTTTTTTGGTGAGGGAGTCTCCCTCTGTCACCCAGGCTGGAATGCAGTGGCACAATCTCCGCTCACTACAGCCTCTGCCTCCCGGGTTCAAGTGATTCTCCTGCCTCAGCCTCTCGAGTAGCTGGGACTACAGGTGCCCGCCACGACGCCCGGCTAATTTTTGTATTTTAGTAGAGATGGGGTTTCACCGTGTTGGCCAGGCTGGTCTTGAACTCGTGACCTCAAGTGACCCACCCACCTCTGCCTCCCAAAGTGCTGGGATTACAGGCATGAGCCACCATGCCTAGGCTTGCCTGGTTGATTTTGAACCATTTTTAGGTACACAGTTCAGTGACATTAAGTCCAGTCAATGTTGGACAACCATCACCCACTGTCCATCTCCAGAACCTTTTGATCTTCCCAGACTGAAACTCTGTACCCATTAAACAACTCTCCCATAACTGCTCCCCAAGCCTCTCATAACCACAATTCTACTGTCTCTATGAATTGAACCACTGCAATTGAAATCATATAATATTTGTTCCTTTGTATCTGGCTTATTTCACTTAGCATAATGCTTTTGTCCCTACTGTAGCAAGATTATGTTTTTTATATCTTTTTCCAGACAGTTGATAGCTCTACTCTCAATGCCAAAGCACACTGCATAGATTTGTATTAGCTCTTACTTCCCTATCCTGCAATTAAACCATATGTCCTCATATCCCATGGGTATATCTTGTTTATGTTCATTTCCCTATTCCCTTGCTCAATTCCTGGCCCCAAATACTTACATTGTAGTTGAATGTATAAATGACTGAATGTCCCAATTAATTGATATGGTTATTTTGGCATAAGTCCCACAAAGACTTCCAGGCAATGTTCAAAAGACCAATGCCAGTATTCTAGGAAATCCTATTTCTGGATTCACCTTCAACACTTACCAAGTCATATAAGATAGAGTAAGACCAGAAACATATTTCATCCATTACTTCATTAACGGCACTGTAACAGCTAGTAAGTGAATTACCAATACCTACATTTACTCTAGCAATTAATAATAAATTGTCATTAATAGCATCAGAAAGTGAATGAGGGAGCACAAGAAAGGAAAATTTCCAATTCTTATGACCCAAATGACAAGGATAAGATATTGTGAGCAGATTCTAATTTACATTTGACCTATAACTTAATTATAACAGGAAATTCTCTTCTAAACTGCAAAGAGTTAACATTTTCAGTATTCGTGCTAAAACAGGTTGAGACAAAACATCTGTTGTAATTAGTGTTTACAGAAATGCAAAAGGACTTCAATGTTCCCTTACCATTACCACTTCATCTTAGTGTCACAGTCAATCACCAGGCTTTACATTATGAAGATGGAAATATACATCTTGAAACCAATGATAAAATGCTAACAGTTATAATAACACACACAAACACATTTATTTTCAACTAATATTATCAGTGTTTTATTTTTTTTTTCCATTTATTTTTATTTTTTATTTTTGAGACAGAGTCTTGCTCTATTGTCCAGGCTGGAGTGCAGTGGTGCAATCTTTGCTCACTGCAACCTCCACCTCCCAGGTTCATGCCATTCTCCTGCCTCAGCCTCCCGAGTAGCTGGGACTACAGGCATGTGCCACCGTGCCCAGCTAATTTTCGTATTTTTAGTAGAGACAGGGTTTTACCATGTTGGCCAGACTGGTCTCAAATTTCTGACCTCAGGTGATCTGCCTGCCTCAGCCTCCCAAAGTGCTAGGATTACAGGTGTGAGCCTCCACGCCTGGCCTAATTTGTTTTTAAATTACTATTCTGCTCTGTTAAGGACAGGAAATCAAAATAGAGTTTTTGTCTCATGATGATGGTGGTGGTTATATAGATCTATATGTATATATTAAAATGCATAGAATGGGACACATACGAAAAACTCAATTTTGCTGTATTAGTTTTAAAATAAAATAACAAAGAGAAAAACTAAAACTAACAGTGAAATCTTTGGTGATTCAAACACTATATGAACAGGTATATGCTATAAAAAGCCTTAAAATCCACACACAATTGCCTTTGCTCCATTTAAGAAAAGACTACTACACACTAACAGAATGAATCAATAGCTGATCAATTTAATGGGGAAAGGGCAGTTCAGGCTGTACCTTCAGTTCAGAGTTTTATTGGCTTCTCTTAAATATGATATACATAATTGAGGAATCCAATGGAAAGGCAGATGTTAAAGATTTATCTTAAAATATTTAAGTCATTTATCTATGACCTGATTAAAACTAACTTGGAGTGGTGGTGCGTGCCTGTAATCCCAGCTACTCGGGAGGCTGAGGCAGGAGAATCACTTGAACCTGGGAGGTGGAGGTTTCAGTGAGCTGAGATCGCGCCACTGCACTCCAGCCTGGCGACAGAGCAATACTCAGTGTCTAAATAAATAAATAAATAAAAATAGAAACAAAAAACCAGTGATTCTCTCAGTCTCTTTCCCCCCATAATTCCATGGTCTAAATTCTCAAGTGGAGAAAACTCGAACAGAGCTTCAGCCAGTAAATGATGGGTGTGTAATATAAACAAGAAATACATTTTTGTTTCTATAAGCCACTGAGATTTTGGAGGCGATTTTACTATACAACATAACTTAGTTTATCCTTACTGTGATAATGTTATGTGTTGACAGGGCTACTGAATGCACAGATAGCTGATAAAACATTATTTCTGGGTGTCTGTGAGGGTATTTCCAGAACAGATTAGGATTTCAATCAACAGAGTAAAAGAAGATCCATCCTTATCAACGGTGGGTAGCATTCAATCCTTTAAGGGCTCAAATTAAACAAAATGACAGAGCGAGGATGAATTCTCCCTGACTTCACACCACCCCGCCACACACACCCCCATTATGTTTCTTTGAAGAACTTTGATTAATCCAGTGATGCATTCTCATGTCACGGATAAAAACACCAAAGTTTAGAGATGTTGAAAATGATATGCCTGGCCAGATGCAGTGACTCACACCTGTAATCCCAACACTTTGGGAGGCCAGGATAGGAGGATAGCTTGAATGCAGGAGTTCAAGTCAACCCTGGGCAACTAGTGGGACCCCATGTCTACAAGTGAGAAAAAAAAAAAGTTGGGGATGGTAATGTGTGCCTGGAGTTCCAACTACGTGGGAGGCTGAGGAAGAAGGATCACGTGAGCCCAGGAAGTCAAGGCTGCCGTGAGTCGTGATTGGGCCACTACACTCCAGTCTGGGCGACAGAGTAAAACCCTGTCCCAAAAAATAAAATCAAATGATGTGTCTACAGTCAAGAGCAGTAAGTGGAATAACTGGATTTAGAACCTAATCTTGTCATAGCACAGCGTCTTTTTTCTTAACTAATTTTCAACAAATATTAGGACGGAAGTGTCTGTCAACCAGGAAGGATACAACAGGGGAGGAAGAAGCAACGAAAGGTTTTACCCCAAGTAGAGTTCAATTTTGAAAGAGAAAAATGTTTCCTAGCCAGGCACGGCGCCTCACGCTTATAACCCCAGCACTTTGGGAGGCTGAGGTGGGCGGATCACTTGAGGTCAGGAACTAAAGACCAGCCTGGCCAACATGGTAAAACCCCATCTCTACTAAAAATACAAAAATTAGCTGGGCGTGATAGTGCACACCTGTAGTCCCAGCTACTCAGGAGGCTGAGGACAATCACTTGAACTCAGGAGGCAGAGGTTGCAGTGAGCTGAGATTGTGCCACTGCACTCCAGCCTGGGTGACAGAGTGAATGAGACTCTGTCTCAAAAAAAAAAAAAAACAGTTTCCAGACAAGTTGTAAAGATAACATATGTTTAATAAATAAAAATGGTGGCCACAGTTTAGATACACAAGGCCACTGTACACAGGTAACCAAAACTTGAGGCATCTTGATTTCCTCAGAACAATAACCCCAAACACAAACATAAAATTTTGTCCTTTTGAGTCAGTGAAGTTAAACCAATCAGCTACAGACAAATCAGCTTACATATCTTTGTTTGCTTTAAAGAAGAATATAGGACAGCCAGTCATGGGAAAGGTCAAAATACTTTCTATTTTACAGTCTATGAACTGTGCCGTAGTGGCTGTAAAATTGAGACTTCGTGCCATTTTTCAGTTTGAGGTCTTTCTGGTTCATAAACTTTTCTTTTGCATGCATAGTAAACTCTCAAAATTCTAACTTGATCTGATTTTGACACACATAATATACCTAGTGTCTTAAAATACAAGGCTGTGTATTTCATAAAATAACCTAGTGACCTGCCATATCAGTTCTTCTGGCTTTTCTAAGTCTAATAATACCGCTGATAGAGCTTTAAAAGTATATTTAGAAAAATAAGTATACTTGGAGATCACTTAATGATTCTCTATTTACTTTTTTTTATTAAATATACCAGTTACTACACATTTTGTTAAAGTCCTTTTAAAGACAGAATTGTACATTTGAGGGTTGGGCTTATAGTATCTTATAAGGCTGAACCTGTCCCATTCCCTTAGACAAAAGACGCATAAAATAAGTGGTGCATATAAAGGAATAAAAAAAATCTCCATTGTTCTTTAAAAATATACATTCTTTTCTCTATTAAAATCAATGCATATTTCTTTAAATTTTGAAAACTGAGAAAATAGAATAAAAAACTAATCATTGCTGAAAACCATTATTATAAGAAAGATTCATTACTCTTGCTATCATCTTGAAACAACTAAATTATAAAATTATATGTGATACTATCTAGTGAGTTTGAGAAAAATGAAATGATTTTCAAAGACTAACATATAAAGCTAACAGTATTTCTTGACAATAGATCATTAGGTCTGAGCTCAATTTCTTCAAAAACGAAGGGAAAAAAAAAAACTTTCTTTTAAGCAGGGTCCAAATCACCCAAGCACTTAGACTCAAGGGGCTCATAATACTTCTACATTAGCATAACAGGAGAGAGAAATCTGAATATGAAAACAACAAACAAAGGAAAATCAGAGATAAGAATCAGCAAAACATCTTAGACTCATTCCTGAACAAGTTATTACTATTAGAACAATGTTGTCCCTGGAGTTATGATGAGAGAATGGAAAAAATAAATAGATATAAAAAGAAAACATTTCTTTATTTGAAAAGCTATAAAAATGAGAAGGAAGGTAAAAGAAGAAAAGAGGGACAGACAATTCTCTCCTCCACCTCTTAAATGTATTGTACAGAAAGAGAAGTCTTAAAAGTTATTTTTTGTTGTTGTTGTTGTTTTGAAACAGGGTCTCACTCCATCACCCAGGTTGGAATGCAGTGGCATGATCACAGCTCACTGCAGAGTCCACTTCCTAAGTTCAAGTGAACTCCTGAGTTCAAGGGATCCTCCTGCCTCAGTCTCCCAAAATGCTGGGATTACAGGTGTGAGCCACCATGCCTAGCTTAGAAGTTATTTTAAGACTTTAGGTCTTAAGAACATGGAACAGGGCCAGGTGCAGTGGCTCACACCTGTAATCCCAGCACTTTGGGAGGCAGAGGTGGGCAGATCACCTGAGGTCAGGAGTTCAAGACCAGCCTGGCCACATAGTAAAACCCCATCTCTACTAATACAAAAAATTATCTTTGCGTGGTGGCAGG
Source organism: Rhinopithecus bieti (assembly GCF_001698545.2). Taxonomy (NCBI): domain Eukaryota; kingdom Metazoa; phylum Chordata; class Mammalia; order Primates; family Cercopithecidae; genus Rhinopithecus; species Rhinopithecus bieti. Next base: position 1,425,683 of record NW_016805612.1, read on the forward strand.
TGGCTGTAATCCCAGCTACTTGGGAGGCTGAGGAAGGGGAATTGCTTGAACCTGGGAGGCAGAGGCTGCAGTGAGCCAAGATCACGCCATTGTACTCTAGCCTGGGCAGCAAGAGTGAAACTCCGTCTCAAAAAAAAAAAAAAAAAAAAAAAAACCAACATGGAATATAATTACAAAATAGCTAGAAGAGAGGCTTTTGAATGTCCACACCCAAAGCAATGATGAACGCGTAAGGTGATGTTCAAGCTAAATACCCTGTTTGATCATTATGCAACATACATATGAATGGAAATATCAAATTGTACCCTATAAATATGTACAATTACAAGTCGTTGACCAAAAAAAAAAGTATTTGAAAAATGGGCCATAAGAAGCCATTTAATTGGAATGATTACAGAGAACAAAAAAGACTCCCCAGCCCATTCCAAATTATGGCACTATTAGTGATACAGTAGTAGTGATAGGGAGAGGAGGCAGGGAAATTCTGGGTAGAAAAGCGCAGGTCACTGGTGAGGGCTCCATCCTTAAGCCTGGAACTGCAGTCCAAAATGAGAACTTACATCCCTGTTTTCCTGCTCAAATGTTGTCCTTTCCAAAACCACCCATGGCCTTCCCCATCCCACATCCTGTGCCCATAAAAACTCCAGGCTCAGCCAGCAGAGAGAGGAGAAGCAGCTGGACATTGGAGATTATAGTTGGACGCCAGTGAGAAGCAGCTTGACTTCAAAGGGACAGCTTGAAGGCATAGCTTCAGAGAGGAGAAGATTACCTTCCCAATCCATTCCCTTTTTACCTCCCCTTCCCACTGAGAGCCACCTTCATCAGTAATAAAATCCTCTGCATTTATCATTTCTAATTCGTTCATGCAACCTCATTGCTCCTGGAAGCCGGACAAGAACTTGGGTGCCACGAGTGTGAGTGCACCCTCCACTGTTAACACTTAAGCCGTCCATGAATGGCAAAGCTAAAAGGGCACTGTAACATTCCTTCTGGGGCTTCAAGGGTCTCGGGCACCTCCCTAGAAACTGCCACAGGGCCTGCATGGAGAGTTTTGCCTGCCAGCACCCACTTGCTCCAGCTCCTGCACCTGCTTACCTGCACTCCCCCACCCATGAGGTGTGGAACACAGCAGGACCAAGCAAGTAGAGGCTGCCCCTGCTGACATTGAAGCGGCTGGCTAGTTCTAGTGCCTGTGCACTCCGGTTCCCGCCCACAAAGGGATCAGGGAAGTAATCCTGCTTCACTAGTAGTAGCATAAATAGTAACAGTAATGATAGCAGTTTGCATCTGTATGTGCCAGACAATGTACTGAGTCACACTCATTGTCTCATTTAAACCTCAGAAAAAAGTAGTAGTTTTACTTCACTCGATCTTAGATGTAGAGAAATTAAATACCATGACCACGGCACAATGGTGGCAATAGAATATAAACACAGTGCCCTCGACATTGCTCAATCAAGTGTCTTTCACAGGAGCATCATTCCTATGGATTGATCTACCTGTAATCCTCTCTATACATACACTAATTCTTGAGGAATAGCACAAACTCATTTGCATGAAGGTGTTAACTAACAATAAATCATTTCTGGGAGTGGGAGAGGAAGAAAACAGTAGAGAGTAGTCTTTCTAAAACAAGGGATAGAATATATACATATTATGTATATTATACATAGTCTTTGATATATATTAGGTAGTTTTTTGGGTTATTTTTGAGACAACATCTAGCTCTGTTGTCCAGGCTGGAGTGCAGTGGCATGATCTCAGCTCTGTCTCCTGGGTTCAAGCAATTCTCCTGCCTCAGCCTCCCGAGTAGCTGGGATTACAGGTGTGTGCCACAATGCCTGGCTAATTTTAGTATTTTTGGTAGAGATGCGTTTTCACCATGTTGGCCAGGTTGGTCTTGAACTCCTGACCTCAGGTCATCCACCCACCTCGGCTTCCCAAACTGCTGGGACCACAGGCATAGGCCACTGCGCCTGGCCTATATTATGTAGTTTCTGATATATAAAATATATGTAACATTATATATGTCAAAGATAATTTTTAATTTTCACAATTTGCGAAATCTTGCTTAGTTTGGTTATGTCAGAAATGGGTGGGTTTTTAAAAAAAGTCTCATGTGTTTAAACTAAGTAAAGTAGCTCTTATTACATTACTTAAAATTAAATAATAAATTAATGGGATCTTTGCAGTCTTTTGCTACTGATCAATATGGATTTTAAGTACAAACTAATAAACAGACATATATTTTTTATAAGGCCACAAGGGACATATTCCATCCCTATTCTACTTAAATTGTTTTCACTTGGTGAAATTGTCTTCACATGTCAGTTCTTTAATTGGAATGTAAATGAAAGCATTTCTAGTTACGACATGGTAAGCTGGCTTGTCTAAGGACACCTTGTCAGAATATCTTGAGATTTTAACCTGCTTTTTTAAACACATGAGCTCCAAAGCTATAGGATCAGACAGCTCCTTTAGCAAGTAAAGAACGATCAGGAAAAAGTTCCATTTGGGAAGCCAAATTTACTTTTAAGACTTGAGTTTTCAAAAAAATGTTTTTTAAAAATGAAATAGAATGTTACAATCTTAAGCATTTAAAACAATATTAGGATTTATTTATATTTAGAGGGGGGAATTTAAATTTAATTTATTAGAGCGGGAATTGTGATTGATTAAATTCCCCCCTATTCCGGGCAGGTCGGTGCCGTCTCTACAAATAAAAAAATCTAATTTACCCTTTTTTGCAAGGTTTTGCCCATATTAACAGAAGAAATCATTTGATACATAAGCATTTTGAAATGTTAAATTTTGGAATTTTTGTAAGATTACAGTTGATTTTTTTTCTTTTTTTGTATTTTGTTCTTTTGGGGTTTTTTGTTGTTTTTTATTTTTAAAGTTGATTTTTTTGTTTTTTAAAAGCAGGCTTTGCAGTGCTCTCTTTGTTTCCAATGATCACAGCTTTCCAATGAGCAAATGTGTTGTAAATTACATCATTAATACTTTATGTTAACCTGGCTAAAGAACTAGGTGAGCATAAGCCTAAATAACAATGATTAAGGAAATCCAGTACACTTTATTACATGCGAAGAATTTCCTTCAGAACAAGCACAGTGGCTCATGCAGGCAGATCGCTTGAACCCAGGAATTTGAGACCAGCCTGGGCAACATGGTGAAATTCCATCTCCATAAATAATACTAAAATAAGCCAGGTGTGGTGGTGTACCCCCGTAATCTCAGAGATCCAGGAGGCTGAGGTGGCAGGATTGCTTGAGCCCGGGTAGTAGAAGTTGCAATGAACCAAGATTGCACCACTGCACTCCAGCCTAGGCAAGAGAGTCAAACTTTGTCTCAAAAATAAATAAATAAATAAGAATTTCCTTCTATCTTAGGTGAGAAAAAGTGATTTCCACATCAAGTACTCTGACTTTTTAATGTTTCAAACTTAGAAACTGAAAATATAGAAGACAGCTAGGGAAAAAGATATTTCAAAGACAAGTCTAACAGAATGTGTAATATGCTGAAGCGAACTAGGAAGGAGAGTAATGGGGACCATCAAGAATTTTCTTTTCTGTCTTTTTTTTTTTTTTTTTTGAGACAGACTCACAGTGTTGCCCAGGCTGGAGTACAGGGGCGTGATCTTGGCTCACTGCAACCTCCATCTCCTGGGTTCAAGCAATTCCCCTGCCTCAGCCTCCCAAGTAGCTGGGATTACAGGCACCCGCCACTACTCCCAGCTAATTTTTTGTATTTTCAGTACAGACAGGGTTTCACCATGTTGGCCAGGCTGGTCTCAAACTCCTGACCTCGTGATCCACCTGCCTTGGCCTCCCAAAGTGCTGGGATTACAGGCATGAGCCACTGTGCCTGGCCCCATCAAAAATTTTCTGTATAATGTTTAGATAATTGCTATTGCCCTATCCTCATAGGATCATCTCTCCACAGAATTCACTAATGGGCACAATTCATCAGAGGAAAAACTGGGAATTATTTTGCAAGGGGTATCTAAGACTTAGTGTCAAAAGTGCAAAACACATTCCAGATGAAATAACATATACCAAGTATGAAGCTACCCTGAGTAAAATTAACATTTTGAAACATCTTCAGCTGAGTGAAATGAAGAAAGGGAAATTCAATCCCTTACAAGTTTAATGATTACACATTCAAAATGACTCATTAAAACTAAAAACAAATGGAATACTCCCATCTGGGTGTTTGATTTTATTTTCTCCTAAATAAACTTGATTTATCATAATCACTGATTATATAAAAGAAGTTCAAAAATGAATGCAATATTTCCTTGTCAGAGCATGACAGCCTCCTCCTGCTCAGTTACCCAGTTTCAAAACCTCTGAATTTCTTGCCCTCATTCACTACACCCCACCGATTCACATGTATTTCTGGTGCTACCCAACCCTCAGAAGTCTCTTATTTTGCTACGTCCATCTCTTGAGCATAACTTTGCACTATCCATGTCTCACAATTTTTTCTTACAAACCATAACATAAGTCTGAGTCTTCAAATGGGCAAAGGATAGGTAGCCCTGGAGAAAACAAAGTGGTTGTGAGAGTATTTTTTAATTAGGCCCATTTCCAGGTCTTCAACTTCCTTTGTAGTCTTTCTTAAATCTGGATTGTCTGTGGTGAAGGCTTAATGCTGTGTATCCTGTCACACCTCCCTCTCCCTTTTACTGAATGGCATCAGGTCACCAAACACAGAACATGTGAAGCTGCCTTTTTTAAGCAACATAAAGAGTTCTCATGCCTATTCACCCCCAACATCCACGCCGTTAAAGACTGCATTTTAAACAATTTTAATATTTATGCTGTTTTGGTGACACGTATACTAGTAATAATTAAACAACAATCCAAAAGAAATGTTTCTCTTAAAAATATTTGGAGGCTTCTAATCAGAATAATGTTTGTGTTTTATTTTATATGTATATTTTGATACAGAAAAGGATGATACAATGATCAATAGAAGACTTTCAAGCTTAAAAATGTATTGAATTGGCCAGGCGTGGTGGCTCACCCCTGTAATCCCAGAGCTTTGGAGGCTGAGGAGGGCAGATCACCTGAGGTCAGGAGTTTATGAGATCAGCCCAGCCAACATAATGAAACCCCATCTCTATTAAAAATACAAAAATGAGCCAGGTGTGGTGGTGCATGCCTGTAATCCCTGCTACTTAGGAGGCTGAGGCAGGAGAATTGCTTGAACCCAGGAGGCAGAGGTTGCAGTGAGCTGGGATTATAGCACTGCACCCCAGCCCGGGTGATGAAGTGAGATGCTGTCTCAAAAAATAAATAAATAAATAAATAAATAAATAAATAAATAAAATATATATGTGTGTGTGTGTGTATATGTGTGTGTGTATACGTGTGTGTGTGTGTGTGTGTATATATATAAATTCTATACAGGAAGCAGAATGGAAATTTGAGTTCCGGGAAAAAAAAGGATAGTGTAAATTTCCATATTTTTAAATGCTTTACTGAATACGTTTAAAAGAGTGATGTAATGATTTTATTATAACATTTCTTATTTGAAATATGCCAGAGATTATGCCTCTTGAAAGTATGAGGCCAGGCGTGGTGGCTCACGCCTGTAACCCCAGCACTTTGGGATGTCCAGGTGGGCAGATCACTGGAGGCCAGGAGTTCGAAACCAGTCTGGTCCACATGGCGAAAACCTATCTCTACTAAAAATACAAAAAATTAGCTGGGCATGGTGGTGGGCACCTGTAGTCCCAGCTACTTGGGAGGCTGAAGTAGGAGAATCACTTGAACCTGGGGGGCGGAGGTTGCAGTGAGCTGAGATCGCACCACTGCACTCCAGCCTGGGTGTACAGAGCAAGACTGTCTCAAAAAAAAGAAAAAAAAAAAAAGAAACTGAAAAAATTTTAATATCAATATAAATCATTTAAAACATTATTTTGGGGTAACAGCAAACAAAAGTGTCAATACCACTCAGTATGAAACGCAGTCTGGACTTCATTGGCCACACTCCGCTCCCGGTCTCAGACTCTTTCCATTCCTATCTCCTGTCGGTGACTTCAGGTCACAATGCCCCTTCTCACCCTCGAACACGCACCAAGCCCTGGGACACATGTTCCTATCAAAAACAGACCTACTGCTTTTCCCAGAACATGCTCCTAGCTTTTTACCCTTATTCAAATGTTACCCTCACCCTAGAATGCAATTGCTCAACTCTAAGCGAACCTTGCCCACTAAAATCCCATCCATGCTTCAATGATCACTTCCTCCTGTTTCTCAGTGTACCGAAAGTAGTAATCATTTCTTTCTTGTTCTCACTTAGAGTGTTTTGTGTCTCTATCAGGCAATTACCACACTGTACATGATTAGTTGTTTAGCATCCTTCCCTAATAATCTCCCTCCCACCTCATATACGAAAAATGTTTGATAACTTTTTGTTGAATTGAGTTGAATAACAGCTAATTTTACCAAGAGTCAATGTGCTCAAGTGAAAGAAGCCACAGACACAGACACACAATTTTTCATTTTGACTTTTTCAATGACCTGGTATATGCCGCTAGGGAAACCTCAACTCTAGATTGTTTATACTTACATTTGTGCATTTTAAACTTGAAGATTACACTCTTACTTTTTATACAGGAGAATTTTTTAATGATCAGTTAACCAAAAATAATTTTTCACCATTTGCAGTTATGAAAGACTAATTATGAATATGACTAAATTATAGGAGCCTAAAATTAAAATCCTTTTCAAGATAAATAAGATGCAAGGAGGTCACATAATGAGGCAAATCAGTGGAAGAGTGGAGGATAGTGTACTAATACTATGCTAGTGCCCCAACAAAGAAAACTCTATATTCTCAACAACAGAACAATTCCACAATCACTAGTCATTTTATAGTCATTCTACCATTCATGTTACCATATTTATAGGATGATGATTAATTTCATTTTAATTTTTCACTGAAAATTTTAATTCAGTGAAAAATTAAAATGTGCAACATGAGAAATTCCTACAGGCCACTTCAAAGAAAACATACTGTATTTCATCACTCAGTAATAAAATTATTAGCTTATAGTCCAAAGAAAGTATGAAAATCCGTTAGTCTCAAATATAGCTCATGTTTATAGCATCTCAAATACAGCTCAACTTTACAGCATCTGTATGTCTCACCTAACATCTGTTTCCTGTTTATATTTTTCACATAGTATTTTGCATTATTAGACATAATTATATATTTCTGCAGTAAGCAGAAGTATCAAATAGCCTCCTTCAGTCTCATCTGGATGTAATAAAAGAACCAACTGTTGAAATAGAAAGACTGTGAAAGGAAACGTCTACCTTTAATCATAACAGAAACAGCTGATTGCCCTTTTTCCTACACTGTGGCACTTACTAATAACTTTAAGAAAAACACTCGCCACATGTGAAGCTCTGAATCAGTGCAGGATCTGAAGAGCTACTCATTGGTTGAATCAGTTTCAAGCTGACTTTACACAACCCTCCAAAGCAGAACCTCTGCAACATTTTATGTGGAATGTCCTTTAGGATTCTGACTGCATAGTAGCTGGGTAGGCACATCTGTGATACATCACAAAACCAAAGAAGTTGCCAGCAAAGTTTTTAATATTTCATTTTAAAAGGCATACAATTTTAGTTTAGTAATCTCTATATCAAAATTTGAGCAGTATCAAATTTTAGATTCAGTCCCATGACTCTGAGTCTATAATTGCCTATTTTCTCTTAAGTCAGTGAAATTTAATAAATTAATTCATTAATTAGATATCAACAAAACAAAACATCAACTTTACATAAATAATGACTATTATTATCATTATTATTTTGAGACAGAATCTCACTCTGTTGCTCAGGCTGGAGTGCAGTGGAGCAATTCTGGCTCTCTGCTGCCTCCGCCTCCTGGGCTCAAGTGATCCTCCTGCCTCAGTCTTCAGAATAGCTGGGACTACACGTGTGCATCACCACGTCCGGCTAATCTTTGTATTTTTTGTAGAGATGGGATTTTGCTGTGTTGCTCAGGCTGGTCTCAATCTCCTGAGCTCAAGCGATCCACCCACCTTGGCCTCTCAAATTGCTAGGATTACAGGCATAAGGCACCATGCCCAGCCTATAAAAATTATTTTTTAAAAATCACAGAATGAGGAAACTGGAAGGAACCTAGGAGATAATATAGACCAAACTCTTCTCTCATCACTTCTACTTCCAAAGACAAAGATCTAAAGGGGTTAATTTGCCTACGTTCACATGGTTATATAGTACTAAAATTAGAGTTAGAACTAAGGTCTTCAGATTTTCAGAACAATGTCCTCCTTATACACAATTTGTGCCTTTCATTACCAATTTAACTAAACTGTACCAAAGTGTATTCTAATAGAATATGTGGCCCAATTATTTAATCTGCCATCATATATCTAACATAAATAAAATCTCTATATTCCGAATTACTTCATGCTCTTGAATAAGCTTTATGTTCACTACCCATGGGAAAAAAAAACCCCAAACAAATCCCAAATATTTCCTCTTTTCAAGAGGGATATTAATTACATTAGGTCATTTGTTTAAGGGTCTTTACTACTTCCCATCCAAAATCTATTTAATAGTATAGTAGCAACTTTTATACATGATGGGCAATGTTATTAAAGCCAAACATATGCCCACTCTGTGACCCAGCAATTCCACTCAGGAATATTCTAGAGAAATGAGTGTACATGTCTACCAAAAGATATGTACAGAATGTTCTCAGAAGCTTTACTCATAATAGTTGAAATCTGGAAATTAACCTAATATTTAACAGGAGAATGGGCGAACTGTGATATATTTATAAAACAACACTTCACAGTAATAAAATAAAAACAGATTATTGAAACATACAACAACACCGATGACGCTCATGGACATTCCATTGGGCAAAATAAATCACATTCAAAAGAGTACATACCGTATGAATCCATTTACATGAAATTCAAGAACAAGCAAAATTAACAGTGACAAAATTTTCCAATTCAGAATAGAGGTCTCTTGGATGTGTGAACTGGGAAGGAACATGAGAAAATCACATGAGATTCTAGAAATGCTCTATTTCTTGATCAGGTTATAGTCACATCCAAGTGTACATTTGTAAAGGCTCATTGTGCGCTTAAGATCATTGCACTTTAGCGTGTTTATGTTATACCACAATAAAAAGTTTTTTAAAAATTGGGGAGGAGGTAGTGGTTGGCAAAGCTTAAGATCTAGATGAAAGTCAAGGAGCTACGGTCCAGTCATCATAAATGAAGGAACAAACGGATTCATTTATTCTAATTTCAGTGACCGATTTCAATTTCAGGAAATTTTTCTTGTTTTACAGTATTTACCCCTTTTGTAAACATCACTTTACTTAACAAAGAGTACATTTCAATAATATTTAATCATAAATGTCTTCAAAATGAGAATTCTACTACAGTGATAAGTTGTGGTACATTCAGACAATGGAGTATTATTCAGCACTAAAAGAAATGAGTTGTAAGGCCAGAAAAAGACATAGAAGAACCTTAAATGATATTACTAAGAGAAATAAGCTAATTTGAAAAGGGTATTATTCCAATTATATTATATGACATTCTGGAAAAGGCGAAACTATGAAGACAGTAAAAAGAGCAGTAGTTGTTTGGCGCTAGAGAGAAGGGAGGGGTAATAGGTGGAACAAGGTAGGGTTTTAGAGCAGTGAAACTATTCAGTATGCTACTATAATGGTGGGTACGTGTCATTATACATTTGTCAAAACCCAAAGAATATATTACATCAAAGGTGAACCTTAATGAAAACAACGGGCTTGGAGTGATAATAACCTAGTAAGAGTGCCATAAAATACAGCAACGCCAAGAATCTTGGCCCTTTAGGGAACAAATCAAGAAGTAAATTAAATTATCTTAGATATTTTGGTTTTCAGTCAAATATTCTTTGAAAGATTTGTATCTTAAAACTATTAACATCCATGAGAAGCATTCACTTTGTCCATGCTTAGCCATTTTTTTCAAATGTATGATTGAATATCTGTAGAATCAGTGCTCATTTTATGAAATAACTAAGTCAAAGAGACTATTTTTACTTTGAAAATAATATGTGTTACTTAAATATCACTTCATATTCACACACCTTAGAGAAAAAATGCCCTGATGTTACTGAACAGATGTTATGTATGCAAAGACAGTGAATGAAATATATAATAAGCATATACATGAAGCATATGTATTATGTATACAGTTGCCTAATGTAGTAGAATCAAATAGAATTATTAGCAACATCAATTATGTATCAGGGGACATCACAGACACAGTTTCAAAAAAAAGGGACTACTAAATACAAAGCAAACTTGTTCGAAAATGAAAGCGCAAGAAAAGCACAGTCTAGATGTGAAATCAGTCAATTTGGAACATAAAATGAATCTGAATAATTGGAGCATTGATATCTACAAGGCAGGGATATCTATCACTTGGAGACGACAGAGATTAACTAGTCAGTCAGTGGGTTCGTAGTTAGCTGGATGGCCAAAAGATCTGGCTCTAATTTGGTAATTTTTCCTCCCAATTAAGCTCCAATTACAAACAAATGGAAATTCTGAGGTAGCTACAGGGACATAAGATAAATATCTATATTAAAGCATTGCTAAAAGCAGTCTTCTTGTTTTGGAGCCATGGTCCAAATATCTTATTTCTTTCTTTTGCTTTTTTTTTTTTTTTTTTTTGAGACAGGGTCTGTCTCTGTCACCCAGGCTGGAGTGCAGTGTTGTTGAGATCTCAGTTGACTGCAACCTCTGCCTCCTGGGCTCAAGTGATTCTCCCACCTCAGCCTCCTGAGTAGTGGGGACTACAGGAGCATACAACCATGCCCAGCTAATTTTTCTTTTTTTTTTTGGTATTTTTTGCAGAGACTGGGTCTTGCTATATCGCCCAGTCTGGTTTCGAACTCCTGAGCTCAAGCAATCTGTCAGTCTCGGACTCCCAAAATGCTGGGATTATAGGCATGCGTCACTGCACCTGGCCCAGATATTTTAATTCTAAGATGCAACCGACGGTAAACCACACCATCAACTCGGTAACAGCCTTTCAAGGAGAAAACAAAATCCAGAAAAATAGAAACCTTATACGATATCAATGTAATATATTATTTGTAGAGCATAACTCTGATTTCTCAAATATTAAAGTGAGTCTGAGAATAAAGAATAACTAAATATTAATCATTATCACGAGACAAAAGAAACACAATGTTCTCTTCATTTTCCCTATCCAATGTGAAGTTGTGGCAAAGACTGCTGGTTGCTCTAACATCCCTTCTCTCCTCTTGCTTCAGTAACAAAATTCCCAAATTGTAACTACACCTCCGACCACCAAGCTGGAGATTAATTGCTCCTATGGCCAAATAACAAAGTTTGGGCAAAGCCAAAAGCTTGGATTTCATATGACTAGAAGAGATCTGCTACTTTGGGGTCAGGCTAGTAGAAGAAATGCATGCCATGTCTTTCCATTGTCTTCTCCGCTTCTGCAGCCTGGGATGCAAACATGACAGCAGGATAAAGAAGGGCCATCTTACACCTAGAGAGTGAAGACACACACTGAAGACAGCAAATCCTCTAGAGAATCTTGGACCACCCATCTGTGGACTGTGAAAGAGAGAAGTAAACTTCTATAAGCCACCATATTTTTGGGCCTCTTTGTTTTGTCGTTTTCATGTTTTTCTCTAATACGGACGTTTTACTAATAAAGACTTAAATGTAAGCGTTTTCTATATAATACTTCACAGTTATAGATCGTCTACAACAATAATTTCTTAAAAATTGTTTATAGTCATTGCTAGTTAGAAATGATGACCCAGGCCAAGTAGGGTGGCTCACGCCTATAATCCCAGCACTTTGGGAGACTGAGGCGAGCAGATCACTTGAGCCCAGGAGTTCGAGACAAGCCGGGGCATCATAGGGAGATCCTGACTCTCCTAAAAACACACAAATTAGCTGGGCATGGTGGTGCACGCCTGTAGTCCCAGCTACTTGGGAGGCTGAGGTGGGAGGACCGCTTGAACCCGGGAGGCAGAGGTTGCAGTGAGCTGAGATCGCGCCACTGCACCCCAGCCTGGGTGACAGAGCAAGGCCCTGTCTCAAACAAACAAAAGATGATCCACGTTGCTTATGATCCTATGTTGGATCACCTGGCAGGATGGCAGCAGCTGAAGTAGAGACCCAGGTGAACACTGGCACGCCTCTACTGCTGTTCACAGTGACTGGCACTGAGCCACCTTTCCCTCCACAGCCTTTGGAAAGTCTCATATTTCCCCATGGGGCCTATTCCACTACCCTCTCACTAGCTAGCTTTCTCCTTCCCTATAGGTACTTTTGACTTTGACTTACCCTATCAATCATGAGAAAATAAAAATTAGGAATATGTGACCCAAAAGATACCTTTACGTAGAAAAGATACCTTTATATTTCCAGATGTGATACATTGCTTTTAAGGTAAAATTCCAAAATCTCAATATAATAACAATGATAATAATGATAGCTGATAACTCTCGAACACCTTTTACGTGCCAGACGCTATTCTAAGTATTCTACATATATCAGTTCATTGTTCCACCAGTGTTACTCTATTATAAGCTAAATAATGATACTCCATTATTTAAAGTCTTTTTTTTTTTTTTTTTTTTTTGAGACGGAGTTTCGCTCTTACTGCCCAGGCTGCAGTGCAATGGTGCGATCTCAGCTCACTGCAACCTCTGCCTCCCAGGTTCAAGCAATTCTCCTGCCTCAGCCTAAAGTCTTAAATTTATATAGCATCCCAGAAAGCACTATTGATATATTATCTAATATTCTTTGTATAGCATAACTGCTAATATGACCAGTTGATGTATGAAAATGTCAAAACCCATAGAAATGTGAAAATCTGTCCAGTGCTTCACAAAAATCAGCAGAACATCCAGGCCCAGGTCAAAGACTGGCCCTGACAGCAATCAACAATGCTCAGTTTTCCTTTCATGGTCTCTGAGTTCTAAAATCAAGCATGCTTTCCTAAGAGAAGGGAGGTCCATAAGCTACACAATTCCAAGGGCTATGGATTAATTCACTGATGACCCACGTTCCAAACAGGAAATGTGCCTGAAACTGAGGGAATGAAGAGAGATGGGCTGCTCATTCCCTTAGGAATGCGGGCTAGGCTGGTGGAAAAGCAAAAGAAAAATAAAAATAAGTTGTTTATCCTGCTTTCAGTTTCAAACTTTCTTCAAAAAATCTGAAGGACTTGGGAAAATGAAACATAAAAAGAAACTGATAGGCTTCCATGGATAAAACTGGGCATCCAAAATAAGAATAGCTGGTGCCTTGAGAAACTTAAATAAAGGCTAAGGATGAGCTAAGTGTGTCTCAAGCCTGGGTGATAACAAGTGACTGCCAGGGGTGCTGTGTCTGAGGCCTCATGAACTCAGCCACCAAAATGAGCTCCAGTCCTTCTACAGGGCCACCAGTGTGGAACAAGAAGAGTATGCAGAACAAGGATGGCCTTGGCAATAGAGAGATCCTGTGATATGATTTTCTGTAAATTTCACTTTACACTGTATTATTTACAGCATGAAAAGCACTTGCAAGTGAGGAAGACCATACTATCCAAAAGAATGTTTCTTTCTCAGGTATTGAACGGAGGACTCAGTTCAAGCAAGTCTGTGGGCTCACTACGGAAACAGAAGCCCTTGGTGTCTCAGGCCTCTCTGACTCAGGGTTATAGAAATGATATGCCACTGTCAAAGCAAGTGTTGAGATGATTATTTCACATCAAATATCAGATAATAAAATGGAAGAACAGTTTTTTGACACGCTATTTTTTTTCTATTCTAGGTCACATCAAGTAAATGATTTTAAGAAGATTTTGGAACGCCTAGAATTAGAGGGCAAATGGAAAATTTAAAATCTACATCATTCAGCTTAAACTCTTCAAAATGGTGCTCCCTTTTCAGAAGACTCAGATGTGAATGGAATGATCACGATTCAACTAATTTGCCAGATTAATGATAAAACTGATTCAGATTTAATTCTTCTACTTCTGTAAACACTTCAATACAATAATGATCCATTTGGTTTGAAGGATACTAGAATAAAATAATAAAGATTTAACAAATATGTTAGCAATAAAATTGATATATTCTAAAATCTGTTACTTCTGTAACAATAAAACAATGTACTGCAGATTTCAAAATGACTTTTTAAGTTTGAAACTGATTATCCCTGAAATATCAATATTTTTCTAGTGATCTGCTGCAAATTCTAGGGTTTATATCTATTAATTTTAAGTTTGATTATCTTTTTAATTTAGCAATGCAGCATCAAAAGCAAATATCTTTCCGATTAACAAATGTCCAATCACCTGATGTGCACAGCTTTTGGAAGACTATGCAGATGGCGTGACATGGCATAGTGACGGGGACATCATCTATCAAGAAAACAAAGCTTCTTTAGTGAATCTAGACCAACAGCAGCTTTGACATCATGAAAGACAGTAATTGTGGAACTCAATTATCTATTAGAATAGAAATAACAACATAATATTTGATTTGGTTCTTAAAAGTATTGATTTTCTAAAGGGAGAGAGGCCGTGCACAGTGGGCTCATGCCTGTAATCACAGCACTTTGGGAGGCCGAGGCAGGCAGATCACGAAGTCAGGAGTTAGAGACCAGCCTGGCCAACATAGTGAAACCCCGTCTCTACTAAAAATGCAAAAATTAGCTGGGTGTGGTGGCTCCTGCCTGTCATCCTAGCTACTCAGGAGGCTAAGGCAGGAGAAACATTTGAACCTGGGAGGCGGAGGTCGCAGTGAGCCGAGATCATGCCATTGCACTCCAGCTTGGGCGACAGAGCAAGACTCCGTCTCAAAAAAAACAAAAGAAAACAAAAAACAGAGAGAAACAATTAACCATCATAGTCAAGATTCAGTCTATCTATGCCATATTATTTCTTGTGTGCTATTCAAAGTCAGAAGTATCTAAAGAAGTATACATTTTAGTCTTTAAGTATCCATGCTTTCTATAATGGTGACTCAATTAATAGTGATCTTTTGCTGTCAATAACCAGCTAATGACATGAGTTCTTCCTCAAAAGCTTTACAAGGAAGACAGCACCATAAGTGATTGATGCACCTTTGACATGGAGCACAAAAATTAAGCAAGAAAAGTGATTCAACTTCACATATTGATGGTCTGATAGACACAAGGCAGCCCCTTCTCAGGCATAAATTTTTATTGACCTTAGCAGGAATGGTGGAGTAAAGACTCTGAAAATCCTCTCTTTAATAAAAACAATGAGAATACTGACAAAATTGCCAGTCAACTTTTTCAGAACTCTGGAAATCAACTAAAGGTTTGTAGCAATCTGGGTGGTGTTCATTAAAAAATAAATAAATATATCTTGGTAAGAACACGGAGCTATGTGGTATGTTTGGCCTACCCTAATCTCACCTCCCACTTGCTAGCTCCACGGTAGCCTTGAAAACCAACAGCCTTCAATCATGGTGAAAACCAGCAGCCTGGAAGCCACTTGAGGGGGCATAATAGAGTTGTAACTTTTTCAAAGCACCATTCCCAGAAAAACTATCATTATTTGACCTCACTAGTGGTTCCAAGGAAGGCTCCACTCACACAGCTTGCTTATTTAACCTGACCTGGCACTAAGTGAGAACAGTCTTTTGCCCAAGGGTATTTGTCAAAAATAATCAGCTGCAATTGTTTAACATCAGGGCTGCCTCAGGCTGTGATAACAGCTGGGACAAACAATAAGCAAATCAAAAAGCTTAACAAAAACAAAAACAAAAAAAGGCAGGGAATGTGATATCCATACAAAGCCTAAAAAACGCTGACATATTTCCTAGAATATAGAAGGCTTCAGGTGTGCACAGGGCTGTGTGTGTGTTTAGGTTATGCACATGCTCACCAAATACCTGAGAACGTGCTAACCTCTCACCTCTGGCTAAACCTGATACTTGGCAGAAACAGGAAGCAAAGGCAAAGGTGGAATTATAAGCTACCTGATGGAGCATCCCAAGCAAGCTCCAACATATACAATCAGGCCTCCCTGCAAAAACTGAGAGACTTACTGGTTCCAGGCATTTAAGGAAATCTCTGTCCAATCATATAGCTGACTATTAAGCTAAGTGGGTAGAGATTTCACTGGTCATTCATGACAAAGAATACAGATTTTACAGAATTACAGTGGACCCTTAAAAACACTGGTTTGTGCTGCGTGAGTTCACTTATACATAGGTGTTCTTTGGTCTTTACCACCCCTGAGACAGCAAAATCAGCAGCTCCTATTCTTCTTCCTCCTCAGCCTATTCAATGTGAAGATGATGAGGATGATGACCTTTATGATGATCTATTTCCACTTAATGAATAGTAAATACATTTTCTTTTCTTATTATTTTCTTAATAACATTTTCTTTTCTCTAGCTTACTTGGCTGTAAGAATATAGTATATAATACATATAACACATAAAATGTGTATTAATTCATTGTTTATGTTATTGGTAAGGCTTCCAGTCAACAGTAGGCTATTAGTAATTAAGTTTTGGAGGAGTCAAAAGTTATACATGGATTTTTGACTGCACTGAGGGGGTACCCCTAAGCCCTGCATTGTTCAAAAGGTCTGAACTACACTTCAGTAAAGTCACCAAATAACAACAACAAACTGTAGGGAGTGAGAAGAATCTGATTTCCAGAGCTGGCACATTGTATTATTTCAAGTGTCCAGTTTTCAACAACAAAAATTATAAACCATAAGAAAACTCTCCAAACAAGAAAATATGGTTCGTGCACAGGAAAAAAGGAGACAAGAGAAACTGTCCCTGAGAAATGCCATATATTAGACTTTACTGGACAAAGACTTTAAATCAGCATTTTAAATATGATCAAAAAAACTAAAGAAAACCATGTCTCAAGAATTAAGGAAAATCAAGAGAATGATGTCTCACCAAATTGAGTACCAATAATGAGACAGAAATAATAAAAAAAAAAAAACCATATAGAAATTCTGATATAGAATGTATAAAACTAAAATTTAAAATTGCTAGAAGGGCTCTGCAAGAGATCTGAACAAGCAGAAGAAACAATTAGCAAACTTGAAGATAGGTCAATTTAGATGACTTGATCTGGGGAACAGAAAGAAAAAATTAACAGAGTCTTAGATACCATCAAGCACACCAACAAACACATAATGGGAGTTCTAGGAAAGGAAAGATAGGAGTAGAAAGAATATTTGAACAAATAGTGGCCAAAACCTCTCTAATTTGAAAAATAGCACTAATTGGCTGGGTGCAGTGGCTCACACCTGTAACCCCAGCACTTTGGGAGGCCAAGGTGGGAGGATCACTTGAGCCCAGGTGTTCAAGACCAACCTGGAAAACATAGTGAGACTTTGTCTCTATAAAAAATATAAAAACTAGCTGGGTATTGTGGCACAGGCCTGTAGCCCCAGCTGCTTGGAATGCTGACATGAGAGAAGTGCTTGAGCCCAGGAAGTCAAGGCTGCAGTGAGCCGTGACTGCCCACTGCACTCTAGCCTGAGTGACAGAGTGAGACCCTGTCAAAAAAAAACAAAAAACACCAGAACAAAAAAGAACATTAATCAACACATCCTAAAAGCTCTACAAACTTCAATCAGGATAGACTCAAAGAGATCTACACTTAGACACATCATAATCAAACTGTTGAAAGTCAAAGAGAAAAAGAGAATCCTGACAGCAGCAAGAGATCAGCAACTTATAGATAACAGATCCTCAATAAGATTAACACTGGGTTTCTCCAAAGAAACCATATGGAAGAGAGGGAAGTGAGATGATATAAAACGCTGAAAGAAAAAGACTGCCAACCAGGAATTCTATATCCAGAGAAGCTGCTCTTCAAAAATGAAGAGGAAATTAAGTCATTCCCAGATAAAGGAAAACCAAGAGGAATTAGTTGTTAGCAAATCTGCCTTTCAAGAAATGCTAAATGGAACTCTTCAGGCTGAAATGAAAGGACTCTCCAATCCACAGGACGAAATAAAAGAGCAGCAGTAAACGTAACTGCATATGTAAACATAAAAGACAATATAATTGTGGTTTTGTTTGTAACTCTTGTTTTATATTATCTGATTTAAAAGACAGCTGCACAAAGTGCTAATTATAAATCTGTGCTACTGAGCATACATTGTATAAATATGTAATGTTTATGACAGTAACAACAAAAAGAAGTGGAGAGGGAAGGGAACTACGTAGGAGCAAAGTTTTCATATGTTATTATAATTAATATTGATCTAAATTAGATTGTTATAAATTAGAATATTAATTGCAATCCCTATGGTAACCACTATAAAAATGACTTAAAAATATACAGTAAAAGAAACAACAAAGGAATTAAAATGTCATACTAAAAAATTTCTGGCCAGGCGCAGTGGCTCATGCCTGTATCCCAGCACTTTGGGAGGCGGGTGGATCATGAGGTCAGGAGATTGAGACCATTCTGGCTAACACGGTGAAACCCTGTCTCTACTAAAAATACAAAAAAAAAAAAAAAAAAATTAGCCGGGAGTGGTGGTGAGCACCTGTAGTCCCAGCTACTTGGGAGGCTGAGGCAGGAGAATGGTGTGAACCCAGAAGGTAGAGCTTGCAGCAAGCTGAGATCGTGCCACTGTACTCCAATCTGGGGGACAGAGCAAGACTCCGTCTCCAAAAAAAAAAAAAATTCTATTTACTTCAAAAGGAGGCTGTTACGAGTTGAGCTGCATCCCCTAAAAAGATGTAAATGTAAGTCCTAACCCCCCCGAGGTGGGAATGTGACATTACTTGGAAATAGGGTCTTAATAGATACAATCAAGTTAAAATAAAGTCATAATGAATTAAGGTGGACGCTAATTCAGTGACTGGTGCATAAGAGAAGGACATTTGGAAACAGAGACAGAGAAAGTAACGACTAGAAGCTGGGGGACAAGAACAGAACACATTCTCTCTCAGAGTTCCCAAAATACCCAGTTTGTGGTACTTTGTTACAACAGCTAAACCAATACAAAGGCAATAATGGAAGAATACAGAAACAACAACAAAAAACAACAAGAATCTGTTAAGGTAGGAAAAATAAAGGCTGAAAATGTAGGAGCCACTTAACTAAAAGATTAATATCTGAAATTTCAACTGATCAGAAGGTAGGCTGATATTCCGTATGACATTGCAAAATAAAAGCTGATACAGAGTATGCTTTTAAAAATATTTTAACATTAAACTATGAAGACTACTTCTTTATGACCATATATTAGAAACAGACTTAATGGCAGTATTTTCTCTAGTCAATGTTATATTGACAGTAAACTTTCTGCAGCAGTTTTTAAAAACACACAATAATACATGCTATAAAAAGAAACCATTTTCCCCCCTCAAACTAATGAACAATTGGGGATCTTTCAGGATTACGCTAAATAATCAGTTTGATTTTCTCTGGCCTACATGCAGCATCCTCTGATCCTAAAAGTGATGTATTAAACATGGATTGTGCCCATGTTTAATATTCGATAGTTCTGATACAACACATGCAAATAAAGGAGTTCTGAGCAGCAGTCTATAATAATAATAACCCTTATGTTTACAACTTAGAACATAATCATTATTTACTGTTAAATGAGATTCAAGAATTTCTGAACTTAAATTTTGAAAGCTTAACATTTTCAAGTGGAGCGTTTCTGTGGTAGGGTCAGGAAGATGTAGAGAACAGATACATATATCAGACCTAAAAGCAACAATTTAGTATCTCAGAAATAAACAGAAGCAGATGAAGGAGACGGACTTTGCTTTCTGACAAATATGTAGAATGTCCCTCAACTATTCTATGAACCATTAACTTCATTACGTACCTTTCTGTTCTAGATCATGAATCACCTGAAAATTCCATTACCTACATGATATAAAATATGACGATTTCATTTTACTAAGTGCTGAATTAGCAAGTGCCTAAGGAAGCCTTTCATAGGCTATTAGAGCAAAGAAGTCAATACAGAGAGGAGTGCAGAATAGAATAGTGTAAAGGAAACTATGTGGATTGCCTTATGTCTTAGCCATTCTCTGTGCTTGTGAAGGAATGTCAAAGGCAGCTTTTCTCAATGCTTGAGCATAACTGACTTCCTAAATTAATGAGGAAGATAAAGCCCACAGCTGGTGTATTATGGAGTTTGAACTACACTAATTTTGGCAGGTGACATGAAAGCCTTCTCAGCTACTCTGGGTGAAATTAAGGATTCAGAGGACTGGCGATGTGAAATGCCTTTTAAGATGTAAATTAAACCATATACGTATCTAATGCCCTCCTATATAAACAGAAGTGTACACTAGAATACTAAAAGATGAAGTAGGAATAGATGTGTGTCATAGTTGAAATATGTAAATTTTTATGTTTTTCAAGTATGTTATTTATTTTAAAAGAGTATTTTTCTCTCAAAAAATATACACACAGAGACATGACCCAGGACAGATATTCAACTATGATTATAATATCTCCCTCTCCCTCCGTCTCCATCTCCCTTCTCTAGATACAGGGTCTCAATGCTCAGACCAGAGTGCAGTTATATGATCATAGCTCACTACAGCTCCTCTCCTCTCCTCTCCTCTCCGATCATAGCTCACTACAGCTCCCCTCCCCTCCCCTCCCCTCCTCTTCTCTTGATACAGGGTCTCAATGCTTAGGCCATGGTGCAGTTATATGATCATAGCTCACCACTGTCTTGAATTCCTGGGTCCGAGTGATGATCCTGCCTCAGCCTCCTGAGTAGCTGGGACTACAGACGTGTGCCACCATACCCAGCTAATTTAAAAACACTTTTTGTAGAGATGGAGCTCACTGCATTGCACAGGCTGCTCTCAAACTCCTGACCTCAAGCAGTCCTCCTGTCTTGGCCTCCCAAATAGCTGGGATTATAGGTGTGAGGCACTGCACCTGGCCAGACATCAGTTTCTTTATAAAGGATTTGCTAAGGCCTTTTCACTCATCATCTTGACAACCATTGTATCTCTATTTTCTTTTCCTCTCAGGAAAATTAATCATCTCTTTCGGGAACAAATATCTATGTGTCACTGCATTTTATAAACAATATTCAATAATTTGGATCAACGGCAAGAGGGAAGAAAATGATGACAGTGGCTGAGAAGTTCAGAAGTTTGCTTGTTTTGTTTTTAACTTCTGTTTAAGTTCAGGGGTACACGTGTAGCCCTGAGACATAGGTAAACTTGTATCATGAGGGCTTGTTGTACAGATTATTTCATTACCCAGCATGCATTAGTTATTCTTCCTGATGCTCTCCCTCCTCCCACCCTGCCATGGCCCCAGTGACAGGCCCCAGGGTATGTTGCTTGCCGCCATGTGTCCACGTGTTCTCATCATTCAGCTCCCACTTATAAGCAAGAACATGTGATATTTGGTTTTCTGTTCCTGTGTTAGTTGGCTGAGGATAATGGCTTCCAGCTCCATCCATGTCCCTGCAAAGGACATGACTTTGGTTTTTTTTGTTTTATGGTTGCATAGTCTATGTACCACATTTCTTGATCTAGTCTATCATTGATGGGCATTTAGGTTGATTCCATATCTCTGCTATTGTGAATAGTGCTCCTATGAACATACCCATGCATGTGACTTTATAACAGAATGATTTCTATTCCTTTAGGTATGTGCCCAGTAATGGGATTGCTAGGACGAATGGTATTTCTGTCTTTAGATCTTTGAGAAATCTCCACAAAGTCTTCCACAATGGTTGAAATAATTTACACTCCTATCCACAGTGTATAAGCATTCCTTTTTCTCCATACCCTCACCACCATCTGTTATTTTTTGACTTTTTAATAACAGTCATTCTGACTGGTGTGAGATGGTATTTCGTTATGGTTTTGATTTGCATTTCTCTAATGATCAGTGATGTTGAGTTTTTTTTTTTTTTTCATATGATTGTTGGCCACATGTATGTCCTCTTTTGAAAAGTTTCTGTTCATGTTTTTTGCCCAGTTTTTAACGGGGTTGTTTTATTCTTGTAAATTTGTCTAAGTCTGGGAATTCAGAAGGGGGATTATACCACAATGTGGATTAAAGCATTTCAGGACAAACATCAATGATTTGGCTGTTTATATTCTCACACTAGGTTTATTCTCTCATGCCTGCTTTCTCATAATATAGACACTGGAACTGAGAATAACAGAGAAGCACATAAGATAGATCTCTGTATAAATTATTGATGGCCATATAAACAGAATTTTTAAGTATGATCCAGGCATGTTCTTGGGTTCCTCAGGAAGACAGAGGTACCCAATATTTTCAACATAAGAAACATATACCCACAAAATCGCTCATTTTCCCTAGAAAATATACCTGGCACAATAAGGATAAAGTAACATTCAGCAGCAACAAAGTGCAATCTGTTCTGAAACAAAGTCTATTTACAAGTTCATTTATTTTGGGGTCCTTCAGTCTATATATAACCATGAGCCTTACTCACCCAGATTTAACATTACAAACAAAAGACTCAGTAGTAGGAAGCAACAAGCTTGGTAAATTTTTCTGAGGAGTAGCTGAGATCAAGAAAAGCTTTGGCCTCTTGAGCAGGGCTGGAATTAGGGGCTGAGGCCTGGACAAGGGAACAAGTGAGTAGTATCACAGAGCAAAGAGGCTGAGACCCAGGTATGGGCAGAGATGCCAGTTTTTTTTTTTTTTTTTTTTTTTTAAGTGGAAAGACCTGACTAAAGCTTCCTGATGTTCAAACCCAGATCGAGCAGAGAAGTTGAAGAGTTAGAATGTTGGGTAGAGCCTATAATCTTGCTGACGGGAAGTAGCATTTCAAGTTCATCTTTTATCAGTATTAGATCATTTGGCAGGCAAGAAAGGACGTTCCTTTCATCCACCTCTTCCCTTTCAGAGAGGCTGTTCCCAGCTCTCAGAATTGTTCCCAATGAAGCCTGATAAACTTAAAAAAATGTGTATGAGTCCTTTTAATATCTGAGAAAAGTTTTCTCTCTTTAATATTCAGAAAGACACAAACTTCTGTTTCCAGTTTTAGGTGTTCCACTGACCTCTTAAAATTTATTCGCAAGTGCCAGGATAAGAATCAAACGGAGCACTGATGATTATAGATGGCAAAAAACAGTGCCAACCATTGCCAACAGTTAGATCAAACCACATACTGACATGTCTCAAAAGCTATAGGTGGATGGTTGAAATAAAAGATTTTTCCTTTCCATTTCCTTGATGAAAACAAGTAATCTAGCATGTCTTTTATTCATCAAAAGGGAAAAAATATTTTGTATACAACAGTAGAGAATATATTTACATATTATTCTATTATTCCAGAAAGTATAAACCCTAAGGAAAAGAAATGTTTAAAGACACAGCTTGAAGGGCTGAATTCAGTCTGGAAAATCAGTATTGCTTTGATGAAACATAAGCGCAGCATGTACTGAGTTTGCTATTATTTTGAAACTATGAGGTATTTTCTAAAACTCGGCAAAGGCAAACATATTGTTAATGTTCATAAATTACCATGCAACAAAAGTCCTTGACAAGTATCTACTGTCTTTCACCAGATGAATTTATTTCACTAAATATAGAATTAGGTTAGAATACAAGGTCATTGAAGTAGAAGTAAACATACAAAAATCCAGGGTAGCAGGAAGCTGATTTGTTACAGTGATTAAAAGATTTCTAAACCAAAAACAGATGGGATATTTAAAATATCACTATTTGCAATTAACCTTATGATCACATGTACCATAAATATACTAAATGTAAATCTTGAGCAATACTACATATTTTAATTCAAGCTAAATAAAAGGTAGCACAATATCAACGTGAACGTTAGTGTCAATGTTTTTGGGCAATATTTTACAAAATAATATGTTTAAAAATATATAATTTGTTTCATTGTAATTTGAATATAGAAACAGTCCTTATTAAGAAGCACTTGCAACGCAGATTAATCAGTTTGCCCTCTCTGGTGCAGGTTGTAAGCAATGCACTAAAATTTTCATACAATTTTGAGACACGCAAGTCTCTTAAAGGGAGATAAGTTACTTTAAACTATTCATGACAGAGGGAGGACCAGGATAACTTTTTAAAATAAACATTTCAACTTTTATTTTAGGGGCAGGGGTACATGTGCAGGTTTGTTATATAGGTTAAACTTGTGACTTGGGGATTTGGCATACAGATTATTTAGTCATCCAGGTACTAAGCTTAGTACCTGACTTTTTTTTTTTCTGAACCTCTGCCACTTCCCCCCGATATCCGTCAAGTAGGCCCAGTGTCTGTTGTTCCCCTCTATCTGTCAATGTGTTCTCATTGTTTAGCTCCCACTTATAAGTGAGAACATGTGGTGGTTGGTTTTCTGTTCCTGCATTAGTTTGCTAAGGATAATGGCCTCTAGTTCCATCTACGTTCCTGCAAAGGACATGATCTCGTTCTTTTTTATGGCTGCATAGTATTCCATGGTGTATATGTGCCACACTTTCTTTATCCAGTCTACTGTGGATAGGCATTTAAGTTGATTCCATGTCTTTTCTATGGTGCATAGTGCTGCAATGAACATACACGTGCATATGTCTTAAATACATAAAATCCAGATACTTCCTATTTTCCTTACTGCCCAAGAGCTTTAACATCTTTTCCCTGTCAGCCAATCCATGAAACTAAAACCAAGACAAACTGTCTGATTTTAATTTCTCCTCTCTAGTGGAGATTTTAGAAAGCAGTAACAGTTAAGAGGCAGGAAGAGAAGAAAGAAGTTAAGAGCCTAGATTATCTACAAGTTCGATAATCATACAATAAGCTCATTTGTTCTAGACAGTCCTAAAGATACTACCTATCACTATGGTATCTTAGCGGGGCAAATAAAACACAACACATCCCTTAGATGAATCCCTAACTGTCCAGTACATCGTCACAGACGCGTGACTCATGAGAAATACATATGACAACCATTCCCAAACTCTTCCGAAACTGGATATTCAGCAGATATGACGGTACTTCAATACATGAGGCATGAAGCCAAGGAACAGTTAATAAGCCAAACTTTGAGCTATCATATCATTCAATATACATTTATTAAGTGTATGAAGTGTGTGTTATCACAGGCACTGATATACAAAGATGGACAGGACAACATCTCCCTTACGGTAAGAGTCATGTTGGATTTGTACATAAATAAGTAATCATGATGCACCATGATGAGTGCCCAAAGAGACAGAGACTTGTTGAACAGAGGTACTACGAAGCATAGAAAGTATGTGGGAAGAGTTTGGGAAGGCTTCCTTGAAGAAACAGTAGAGTAGAAAGCATTTGCAAACTAGAATACATTAGAAACCAGTTCAGTGGCTAACTGGCTATGTCATTTAGCCAGTTATTTAACCTTTCTAACCCATGGCTTCTCAATTAACGAAACAAAAATAATAGCCAGACACAGGGGTGAAAGTGAAATTCCATCTCAAAAAAGTGGGCAAAAGAAAATTGAGGATAATAATATCTATATAGCTAGCCTGTTGTAAGAAGAAAAAGAGATCACACATGTAAAGCACTCAGTTTCCTGCAAACAAGAAGCACTTGATAAATTGTACTGATTTTATCAGTTAGGAGTGATTTCAGGTGCCTCATTAGCAGCAGTCATTGTACCACTATTACTGGTCTCATGGCAACTTGTTGGGTTCACATGTCTTATTTTTAGTCTGAGTTAATACTTTAGCTGGAGGCTACCTATCACTAGGAGGAAAAACTAAGAAATGTAGTTTTAAGAGTAATCAAATTCATAAACCACTTCACTTTCTATAAGGTCAGAGTTCATTAAAGAGGAATGCAAAGGTTATTACATTAGCAATATCAATAGGAAAGCAAACACAGGGAAAATATATCTTATTTGCCACTACAGGGGCGATATATTAGCCAACACATGTAGTAGTAAATATTAGTATGTCTGATGAACACATCACTACCAACTGTCATCATACGGTAAGTATATCATGAGAAAAAGGTAATGTAAAAATTTCAGGAGTATGAAATGGTGAAAAAAGAAAAATACATAGGAGGTATCATTAGAGTACTCCTCAAGGGATAAAGGAGTAAGAATGTAATAGAAAAAAAGAAGTACCCTGAATGTCCTAAAGGGCTTATTCTTATCCTTTAGGCAATAGGGACTTTAAGGTGACATAAAGCATGTTGATTGTTTTAACTATTGATTCTATTATCATATGCAACTTTACTACCGCATTGTATAAGCTCATAGGTATATTTCTTCAATTCCTGGGTGTCTTTGTCACAATATATATGTTTGAGATATCTTTTGTCAGCTATATCATACTTTAAATGAATCCTATATTGTTTTTGAAGGGCAGTGATACTAAAAATAAGGTTTGCAGATGTCCCAAACACATACTTCACTACTTGTCTATTAGTGATAAAACGTTCTCCTTCCCTTCCTTTTATTCAGTCCACATGCATTCAATATTTACTATATAAAGTGCCACACACAATGCTAGACTCTTGAAGAAACCTTCAAAGTGATCCTGTGTTAAGTGTAATATGCATCCTCTATTCAATCTATGCAGATTGAATAAAATGTGTTCTCAACAGATGTATCTTTCCCCAGCATACTTTTAAATAATGATAAAAACTTTGATGCTTTCCTTTATATAACTTTCCCTTTAAACTGCTGGTTGTTTTTTTTTTTAAGTTGGTAAAAGGGTTTTAACAAATCTGACAGTCAGGTGAATAGGAAGTGAACAGAATGAAGAGGAGGGAAAACAGACCAGCCAAGTGCTCTCTAATTAAAGTCTGTTGTGTGAAGCATCTTCCAAAAAGACAAGAAGGCTGAGTCTTACCAATATAAAATTCTCAAGAAATCCTTGCCCTGAAGGTATTAAAGCATCAGGGTAGTTATTTCAAGAGTGGATTCCTTCAATTCCTACAGTTTAAAAAATCACCACCTTCATTTGCTGTTATTTTTTCTGTTTTCATCTTTTTTTTTTCTTACTGGTGAACTCGGTTTGGCACCCTTGAGATAAGTCATGTAATTTCTGTAGAGTGGTCTAAGTCTAGTGAGAGGAATATGGAAATTTACAAGGTTTTGCTTTACACAGGACTGAGGAACACCAGATTTGGGCTCCCTTCCCTATTGCCCTTTTTGACACTGGGAAGCCGTGTAAACCTGCTGGGGCTCAGTCACCTTTTCTGTTATATAACGATGTGTTTGTGGAATCCTGAGTGTTCTGGGCTCTGCCATGCAGAGGAGGATGAGAAGAAACAGCAAGGTGTGAAGGTCTGGTCCAGGAAACAAAGGAAGAGTTTAAAAGCTCTTACTTTGAGATGGTGTAGACCTTTGATTCTTGTATACCTTTGTTTCCTTTTGCTCTATTTCTTTCGGATGGCCTTCTCCCTGGGTGTGGTATCGTAGCCTGGATTACCTCCTGCACATAAAGTGCATAGTAGTGGGTGGCTTTCTATGGGGAACAATTCTCACCCTTGAAGCTCATTTACTTCATCATCTTTTGCTGCCTCTTCTGGCCAGAGGTTAGGATTTCAAAGTTCAAGACTACAGTGTGGGACTCTATATTTTATGAAGAAGGCTCTTCTTTTTTTTTTTTTTTGAGGTAATCTCGCTTTGTCACCCTGGCTAGAGTGCAGTGGGACAATCTTGGCTCCCTGTAACCTCTGCCTCCTGGGCTCAAGTGATTCTCCTGCCTCAGCCTGCAGAGTAGCTAGGATTACAGGTACCCATCACCCCGCCGGCTAATTTTTGTGTTTTTAGTAGAGATGGGGTTTTACCATATTGGCTAGGCTGGTCTCAAACTCCTGACCTCAAGTGATCCACCTGCCTTGGCCTCCCAAAGTGCTAGGATTACAGGTGTGACCCACTGAGCCTGGCCAGCTCTTCCTGTATTCATTCTCGTATTCACTCATGTATTGAGCCACTACTGGGTGGGATAGATCCACAGACAGATATAACAAGAGCATTGCCTCAAGACGACAATGTAGGAGGAAAGGCCAACATGATACATACTTCAAAGGATTTTAAAAATATAATGTCATGACAATCAGAACCTGTTATCACTCCAACTACAATCTATGAACTAAACATCTGGTGTTTTCCAGGGAAAGTACAAAGTTATATTTCAGATCTTTTGTTGATTTTTAGAAGCTCTTCTGGAGCATCTATGCAGAGGTCAACAAGTCTGGCACTACTTCAGGTGCTGAGCACTAGGATTTGCTACACACACAGTATTGGCTGCTGCAATCTTACAATCAATTAAAATGCTGAATTTATTCCAAGGAGTATTTGGTTAGTTACCTCGGAGCCAACACAGGATTTTTTTTCCTTGTGCTTATTCCTACTTGAACTTATCTGACTCTATCTATTGTGGGTCCCTGGATCCCTGATCAGATATTTTCCAATCCAAAAAAAGTGGCTGTTATCATAAACCTTATATTGATGGAGGCTATTTCCCCTCCTATCCACTACATATCTAGTGCATCTCCTGGTCTTCATGATGTACGCCTCTCATATTTACTGCAAACACAGCAAGACTGTCACGGCTTTTAGCATATTTGATTTTTTTTTTTTTTTAACAGAGAATCACTTTGCTTTATCAAGTGTTGAGTCAAAGGGTTATGTAAAAGTTGACATGCCTGCGACTTATTTTTAACTAGCAAATCATAATCATCCCACACTGTCTAAAGTACTAAACTTAACATATAAATCATATGCCCTTACTAGAAAGAGCTAGCTAGAAAAATGTAAATAATAAAATTAAAATTGCTAAACTCCCTCATTATGTATTTATAATTAGCAGTCAAATTATTAACTCTGTTTTCAGAATTTCTGAAATAGGTTGTTGATATTAAGGAAGCTGTTCAACAAAAACCTCAACAAGTATAGTCTTAAAATCAAATCAGTGAAATAATCTTTTAAATGTTTAGCTAGCTATCCATTAGCATTTGCGTTAAATTTCAGCAACAGTGGTTGTTTTAGCTTTTTGGGATGTTATTTTTCTGCACAAACATACTGCAAAGAACACACTTGATAAAAAATAAAAGTTATTTGTTTTCATATTTTACACATGACTTTCCAATAGCACTAATCAGATTTTATGTCCATAACTATGGGTATAAAGTAATTATTTTATTTCTCAAATAGTAGTCTGGATCCCCTGTCCATATTCTTTGCTCATATTTACTGTGTCATTTGCCATCAGGTACCACAGTTACCTGGACATATGCCCATTTGCCTAGTTTGACAGAGCTACTTAAGGGTAAGCATCCCAATCTGTGGAAAAGTATTAAAAAAAGTCAGGGATCACAGAACCACCTTTGTTCACAGTGATTACCATCATGTCGATAAATGAAAAATAAAGAAGGAAACTCTCTGAAAGAAAATGTCATGTATTCAGGGATGGGCATTACAATGGGAATACACATGCCACGGTAACGCATGTGCGAATCAAGTGGAAGAGTCTCTTGTTCTGTGTCCCTCTGATTCAACTTCACCCCTATGTATCTCCAGATGAAGGGAGGAAATTGAAAATTCATCCTCAAGCTTCAAGTACAGTACCCTTTCTGATATGGCTAACAGTAGTTTGGGTAACACCATATTGACTGTGGGTTGCAAAATTAATGCAACATATTAGCAGTTCTGAATCAGACAAGGGATCAAAATGGAGGAACTGAGGCAAATTTATGTGCTGGAAGACAGAAGGACTACAAATAAGAAACAAAGAACTGTGGCAAGGTGGCAAGTATTGAAAAATTGGGGCAATGTTAATTAATGACGAGGAAGCAAAAAGTGTTGGTTGCCAAAGAAGGGATTTGAAAGTCTTGATTCGTTCTTGGAAATGCGGGACTACAAAATAAATAAATAAATAAAATTTTGAAAGAGTTTTAAATGAAGCTGATGCGATGATACTGAGGCTGCCACACTGTCTGGATTGGTTAGTGTCTATGTCAGCATGCAAATGGGGTGCTTTTCCTTACCTCCAGATGCTCTAAAATATAGGGCGGATTTGTCATTCCAAGCCTCAGCATTGCTCCCTCAGGAATCACTTCAACCAGTTTCCACAGGAGTGTGGGGAGATTGGTGCCAATATCTCTGCCATAAGCCCCCGTGTCTTCACTGGTCAACCATATCTCACAAACACCCTCTGTGAATCAAAGGAGATAATTAACAAATCTGTGGCAGAGCTGTTTCCTTCATCATACAGCTGCTCACTCTTTATAATGCAGTATTTCTCAACACTATTATTCAGGCAGGCTGGGTATTCAATTGCAGAGAAAAAGCAGCTTATCCCATGGTGCCAGTGGGTTATTAAGTTCATTTTACGAACACCAGAGAGTTACAACAATGCTGTAAATTATCAGTGTGTCCTGTGAAGTGATTAACATTCACAGCCAATCAGTTCAACTGTGCTTCCCCCAAAGCACTTTGATCAAGACTAAAGCCTCAGTCCCACCTCAGAGAATACCTAGTTTATTGAATACTCTAAGTCCTGGAACTGAAAGTCACTTCACAGAACAGGTACTATCAGCAGTTAACTCATTAATCAGTATGGCACCAACCTAAGGAAAAATGCCAAGTGTAGTTAAGGTTTAGCTCACATATTATTAATTATTAGGTACCCATTTTTCTCGTAGCCACTATTCTAGTCTGTCTTCATTATTCATTCAAAAATAGTATTCATTTTATTGCTGCATTCAAAAAAGTTGGTTGCTGCCTAAACTGAGTGTTTGTGTTGGAAAACCTGTTTACTGACAGCTTGCTTTCTATTTTCCACAAATCAGACGTTAGGAAAATGTATATATATATTTTGTGGTTATTATGTTATAAAGAATCCTGACTTCACATATCATACCCTGCAATGATACTGCTTCAAATGTCCAGAGGAAATACTTTGGGATCCCCCTCATGTTATTTAAAATGAATAAAACAGAGTTAGCAAGAGCCATTCAGGCTTTCATGGCACACAGAACTTTTCTGAACCCATATTCAACGAAATGATCAGCCTATTTTAAAAGGCCAAATGATTAACAAGGCTAAAACAAACAATGAAGTGAGCCTGTGAAATTTGTTCACGCTCAAGTGGTTTGTTGCTTCTGCAGAAGCTCAACACACACAGAGGCACACAAACTGAAGACTTTAGCCTGAACTAAAGTATAAGTTTCTAGAAAGTGTCTTCAAATTATAATTTTAAATTATCTTTAGTTGACAGAACAGTAGAGTTTCAAAAATACATTTAAATATTCCTAGCCAAGAGAGACAACAAATAAAACACATGGCTTTTATGTGAGTGTGGACTTAAAACTTACAGAATAAAAAAGCATAAAATAAAGATCTTTGCTCCTCTTAATATGTTCCAAGAGGTAGAAAAAAACACAGCATAAAGATTTCCAATCACTATTATTTTCTTTAGCATAAGAAATACAATTACTTTAGCAAAAAACTAAACCATATAAAACATTTTCACTTTTCCTGCCTATCTTTCTGAGACATACACATCCTCACTCACACCCACACAACATGGAAAATACAAGGATAGAAATAAGATTTTAGTTTCCCCAAATTAAAGAATCAATAACTTAGCATTGAAAACAGAATACATAGAAAAAAGATCACTTAAAAGCTTTTAAAAAATAAAAGCTCAATACATTTAAAAAGCTGAAGATATTTTTAGCATCTGAAAATTCGTAGTATTATGGATATATGGGTTTTCATAGTTTAAATTAAATACCTAGTTCCAGAAATAATAAACCTTTGCTTAATCTTAATCA
Organism: Rhinopithecus bieti; assembly: GCF_001698545.2. Taxonomy (NCBI): domain Eukaryota; kingdom Metazoa; phylum Chordata; class Mammalia; order Primates; family Cercopithecidae; genus Rhinopithecus; species Rhinopithecus bieti. The sequence goes on from NW_016805612.1 coordinate 1,457,498, forward strand.
TTTCATAAAAAGCTTTATCCTCCAAAGAAATAGTCTG
>NW_016805612.1:1457650-1468064 GCF_001698545.2 Rhinopithecus bieti
AGGTGTATAATTTTATAAATATTCTCTGTAGATGAAATAAATCTTTTCTATTTAAAAGTAGACTGAAATTAGTGGTATCATCTTTAATATTATATCTGCCATTAGACACTGGACTCATACAATCTTTTTTTTTAACAAAATCTTATCAGAAAATCCACTCCAGGAAAAGAGATGGCTAAGTAACAACATAAACAGATTTTAAAACATTCTGAAAGAGGTTATAAAAACAGGACATTATCCATGATTTTCCAGTTACTGGCATTTGAGCAACACAATATGAATATTTTAAAATGAACAGAATAATTTTAATTTATAATTTTTCCATCCAAATGGTTCCATGTTATGCCTTATGTAGACAGCGCAGGTTCCTGGAACAGTGCCTTGCCGTTGCTAGATGAATATAGAAGGGGAAAAATCGCTATGAATAGGAATGGAAATAACATCCATGGAGAAACAGCAGCCAGCTCTTCAAGCTGCATAGGTGGGGACCAATAGCCCCCTGGTGGGCTGAAACTTCAAATTAAATCACATAAAGAGGAAGCAGCTGTAACACTAAATCAGCAACAACAGGAATAATGGTCTTGATGTCTCCAAGATCAAGGCTGCTAAAATACTCTACATAATAGCAACCTGGTTTAAAACACAATGGAACGAAAGAGCATGCGCAAAGTGAAACCCTTGGACTTGAGGAGAATTTTGCTTTGCCAATTCAATTCAAAAATCTGTCAAAGATGATCTTGTTCTTAGTCAATGTGAGAAAGTTCAGCTTTTGTAAGGGTGTATTTCAAGCATGAATCCTAATGAGAATGGATCTCTCAAACAGAGTTAGGATATGGAAGTCATTACATACTAAAAGTGACGCTAAATGTGGAATCCCCACGCCTGACATCCTTTTCCCTGGAAAGTCTCCTGATTACTCATAGCACAGGCAGTTCGTGCCAGGCCACGCTTGCATACGAAGTCACCAGAGCGCCTGAGGGCTTCAGTAGTCACTAATGGACACACATTGGGACACAAGCTTGTATCTGCACACTTAATTGGCTAGACTTATGGACAGAAGTGCTTGCCTAAACAGCTTCATTTCTTAAGGACTTCAGTTATGAGCTTTATTTCTTTGCACATTCAGTTCTCAATTCATCCAAACATTTATTTGGCCCTTACCGTGTGCCCTGCAGCTCTTCCAGCTCACAACAGATATGGATTCACCATTAAAATGGCTATTAGCTAAGAGCTGGCAAGGGGACACTTACTAACGTCCGCGACCCTTCGCATCCATCCCTGTTGTTGGTGGGGATACAATGGACAGTCTTCAAGAACACAGCCTTAGACCAAAATGAAGGGTCTGCTGGGGTGGCTTAAAATGGACACAATGTCGGCCTCAGTAAGACAGTCTCAGTCTGCACTAGAACTTGGAATTTGATTAGTATACGTCAGGAAAATAAACGCATGAAAGTGAAAAAGAGATGCAAGCAGGAAGAACTAAGATAAGAGAAGTGAATACCCATTAAAAACTCCCATGCCTGTAAAAATAAATATATGCAAAAAAAGAAGGTGGTAGGGTAGGAAAGTGGGAGACAGAAATTGGGGTTTTTTAAGCATCCAAGGGAAGATTTTACTTTTTTCTAAAATTGTTCATCTACCTGACTTTTGTTCATTTTCCCAAAATTGTTCAGTCAACCTAACTTTTTAAATGAACATTATGTTCATCAGATCATCCACCATCCTTCTGATGCATTAATTTTGGTAAAAGGAAAGGCAAATACTGGGAAGAATGAAATGTACTATACAGGAAAAAAAGCCTTAAGTTTAGTTATTAGATTCCATGATCATCTTACCCAAGCAATTATAGATCAGCCTGTAGTTGAAACACAAGCCATTTCCCCCTGAATAAACAGCAACCCCAACAGCTAGATTCCCATCTCTGCTCCATAGCAATTTGAGATGACAGGAGATGGAAGTAGAAGACCTAAAAGTTTGATAATAAAAGGAGGATAATATCCTCAATCAAAGAGTCTCACCACAAAGAAAATTCTCTTTGAAAAATCAAACTTGGCCAAAATTCAATTTCAAAAGATTATGACTCACTATAACTTTATGTATGATCTTCATTGCAATAAATTAAAATATGGGTGAAGACTGATTTCATCTAGTCAAGAAGTAGCATTTCTCTAGTAGTTTCTGCTTTATCTATGAGGAAAATTTCCAGGATAAGTTGTTTCAATTATTCATGAATAGTCTCTAAAAATAACTACAAACATCCAAAACCTGTAAATAATGATTACGGGGATCACTTAGCTAAAGAGCACTGGATGGCAGGGAAACCTACATCAAGTACACATCATTTAAAAATCCTTGGAAAATCTGCTAACTCTACCTCCCACAACCCGGTGTGTGCTCTCCCCTCTCCATCTTTTTTTTTGTTTTGTTTTTTCTGAGACTGTTTCACTCTGTCACCCAGGCTGGAGTGCAATGGCACGATCTCGGCTCACTGTAACCTCTGCCTCCGAGGTTCAAGTGATTCTCCTACCTCAGCCTCCCAAGTAGCTGGGATTACAGGTGCACACAACCATGCCCAGCTAAGGTTTGTATCTTTAGTAGAGATGGGGTTTCACCATGTTGGCCAGGCTAGTCTCCAACTCCTGACCTCAGGTGATCCACCTACCTTAGCCTCCCAAAGTGCTGGGATTATAGGCATGAGCGACCGCACCTGGCCCCTCCCCCTGTCTTTTGTTCTCCATTCCTATCCTTTGTTTTTTCCTCTCAATTTTATCCTTGAGTCTTTCTCCGCCATCTGGTTCCAGCCTTTATTCTCTCACTAAGGAAAATACATTAAACATATATTACTTGTTATATTTATTTCATATGCATTAAATTGTCTGTTTTTACTTCCTGCTGCTTTCTTTTAAGGGTCACAGTGCATTATATTTTTAGGGGTTCTTTCTTCTTAAAAAACAATCTTAGAAAATTCAGACATTAGGCCGGGTGAGGTGGTTCACGCCTGTAATCCCACCACTTTGGGAGGCCAAGGTGAGCGAATCACCTGAGGTCAGGAGTTCGAGACCAGCCTGACCAACATGGCGTCACCCCATCTCTACTAAAAATACAAAACTAGCCGGGTGTGGCGGCTCATGCCTGTAATCCCAGCTACTCAGGAGGCTGAGGCAAGAGAATCACTTGAACCCAGGAGGCAGAGGTTGAATTACCTGTAGTTCCCTGAGCAAGTCACTATAGCTCTGGCCACTATGCTTTACACCCATGCTGTTTCCTCTACCTAAAATGACCTCTACTCTTCTTTACGTAAGAAATGCCTCGTTGAAGCCAGGCACTTGTGCCTGTCATCCCAGCAGTATGGGAGGCCAAGGCAGGCGGATCACTTGAGGTCAGGAGTTCAAGACCAGCCTAGCCAACATGGTGAAACCTCATCGCTACTAAAAATACAAAAAAGCCAGGCACAGTGGGGCATGCCTGTAGTCCCAGCTACTTGGGAGGCTGAGGCAGGCGAATTACTTGAACCTGGGAGGCGGGGGATGCAATAAACTAAGATGGCACCACTCCACTCCAGCCTGGGAGACAGCATGAGACTCGGTTTCAAAAAAAAAAAAAAAGGAAAAGAAATACTTCTTCAGAAAACTTTCGTGACCACTGAGAATAATTTACATGCTCTTCTCCTGTGCTTTCAACACTCTTGTACATAATTCTGTTAATACAATGTGTTATAATTATTGGTTTGTCTTCCCTGAGAGAAAAGAAGCATTTCCCAGGCAGAGCTGCAAAAATCTAAAACACACACGCCTGGGACCTATCATGATGCTAGCAAACAGCAAGGCCTCAATAAATTTTGGTTCCATCAATCAACATATTTGATGGGATCGCTTTCAGTAAAAAAAAAAAAAAGAGATGAACAGATTAAGTATATTTCAGCCAACATCTGAAAAGCACCTCTTCCTATACAGACACATAAATATACACACATACATATAAACAGACACACACACACACACACATACAGAGACTGTGCACAAAAGTGGAGGAGGTTATATATTAGGCAATGAGGAAATACCAAACTGAATATTATTTGGACAATATGGAAATGCAGCTTGAATGTTGCAAAGTTTCTTCCATAGTCTCTTAACTTCTACACAAGATTAACAGTCCTGCTTAGGGTTCACTATTACCCTACAACAATAGCTGGCCAGCACAGCAACTGAATACAACCAGCTTTTCACTTACAGGTATGATGTTCTTTTTAGTCAAAAAGAAGTTCAGACAGATCAATACCCAGAAAACAAACTTTAACACTATTTTTATTGCCTTAATAACAATAGTTAACAAAGAGATGGTATTTCCAGACCTTACTGATATCTGTAATTATACTTGTTACAGAAAAAAAAATTTGTTGGCATAAATTGATAATGCTGTTGCTAAACAAAAACAACTTGTTTATTTCTTTCAAAAGGTCATCAGAAAGAATATTGTTGATTTCCATACTTCTGCAGGAATTTGGAAATAATGGAAAGTTCAAAATAAACTAAATACCATAAAAGGATGATACACTTTCTGAAAACAAGGCATCTGACTCCCTAGTCTCCAAAATCTGTAATAAGCCTCAATGAAGCAGATTAAGTTCATCCTCTTAATACCATAGTATGTTATGCTCCATATACGGGCATTTTTAATACCCCTAGAGAGAATATAGACAGCAGTGTCTATGAACAGGTCCTCTTGTGTTTCAGCATGATGTGGAGAGAGGTGTAATTCTATCTTTAAAAATCACAACGGGCTCAACCGCTAGCAGTCCAAACATTATGGATACACAAAGGAGGAGGAAGAGGAAAGAAGAAAATCATTAGATGCCTGCAATGCAGTACATTGTTCTCAGAAAATATTAATAATCAGTTGATAACGGTGATAAAAACTTTTCTAGATTTCAAGACTAACAAAGAGCTACAGAATAGTTTAGAGGGTAAAGAAAAGTAAAAAAACAAAGGATTTTTCATTATTTCAGCCACTGAGCTCAATTACGGAATGAAGAACAAATAAAAGTTCAGATTTTTAAAGGACAGAATTTTTATGAGTAATGTTTTGGTCCTAAAGGTCTTTCCCTTTGGGTCAGGCATAGTAGCTCATTCCTGTAATCCCTGCTCTTTGGGAGGCCAAGGCAGGAAGGAATCCCTGAGGCAAGGAGTTTAAGACCAGCCAGGGCAACACAGTGAGACCCTATCTCTACGAAAACTAAAAAAGTTAGCCGGGCATGGTAGTGTGTACCTGTAGTCCTAGCTATTTGGGAGGCTGAGGCAGAAGGATCACTAGAGCCCAGGAGTCGAGGTTACAGTGAGCTATGATTTCACCACTGCACTATACAGCACTAGAGCCAGAGCAACAGAGTAAGACCTTGTTTCTTTTTTTTTTTTTTTTTTAAGTGACCTTCACTCAAGGTACAGTCAAACAGAACTGAAATTCTGCAGTTAAAATTAGAAAATTTTGTCTTTAAAACTTATACAAGTACAGACGGTGCCCGACTTACAATGGCTCGACTTAGGATTTTTCAACTTTATGACAGTGTGAAAGTGATATGTGTTCAGTAGAAACCATACTTCCAGTAAACATACAACCATTCTGTTTTTCATTTTCAGTACAGTATTCATCACATTGCATGAGATATTCAACACTATATTATAAAGTAGGCTTTGTATTAGATGATTTTGCCCAACTATAGGCTAATAAAAGTGTTCTGAGCATGTTTAAGGTAGGCGAGGCTAAGCCATGATGATCAGTAGGTTGGGTGTATTAAATGCTTTTTCTTTTCTTTTCTTTCTTTTTTGTTTTGCTTTGTTTTGTTTTCAAGACAGGGTCTTACTCTGTCACCAAGGCTGCAATGCAGTGGTGTGACCATGGGTCACTGCGGCCTTGACCTCCTGGACTCAAGTGATCCTGCCACCTCAGCCTCCCAGGTAGCTGGAACTACAGGTATGTGGCACCACATCTGGCAAATTTTTGTATTTTTTGTACAGACAGGGTTTCACCATGTTGCCCAGGCTGGTCTCAAATTCTTAGAGTCAAAAAATCTGTTCTCCTTGGCCTCCCAAAATGCTGGGATTACAGGTGTGAGCCAATGTGCCTGGCCTTTAAATGCATTTCAACTTATATTTTCAACTTATAATGGGTTTACTGGGATGTGACCCCATCGTAAGTTGAGGAGCATCTGTACTTAAACAGCAAATAGAATTTTCTATTTTCTATTATATTATTATATGTTCAGTTTGAAGGTATATCAGGTATATGGTTTAGTGTCCTCATACAAATAAAACATCATTCATTCATTCATTCACTCATTCATTCATTGACTCCTTCTAGCAAGTAATTGTTGAACACCTATTATGTATCAGACACTGTTCTAAACCTTAGAGATAAAGTCTCTGCCCACATGAAACCTATTCAAGTAAAACAGACAATAAACTAAGACATAAAGAACATATTGTCAAGTAAAAATAAGTGCTAATAAAAATTTTAAAAGCAAGATAAGAGGCATGGATGATGAGGTCAGGTGCAGTGGCTCACGCCTGTAATCCCAGCACTCTGGGAGGCTGAGGTGGGCGGATCACCTGAGGGCGGGAGTTTGAGACCAGCCTGACCAACATGGAGAAACCCCATCTCTACTAAAAATAGAAAATTAGCCAGGCGTGGTGGCATATGTCTGCAATCCCAGCTACTCAGGAGGCTGAGGCAGGAGAATCATTTGAACCTGGGAGGCAGAGGTTGCAGTGAGCCGAGATTGCACCATCACACTCCAGCCTGGACAACAAGAGTGAAACTCCATCTCAAAAAAAAAAAAAAAAAAAAAGGTATGGATGATGGTACTGGATTACATCCCAGTAAACCCACTGTACGTTGAAAATATGAGTTGAAAATGCACGTAAAGGCCAGCCTCACTGGCTCACACCTGTAACCCCAGCATTTTGGGAGGCCAAGGAGGGTGGATTTTTTGAGTCCAGGATGATGAAGTAATTGGGAAAAGACACTTATTTTTGATAGGGAATAGTTGAGGAAGACTCACAATGACACAAAACCTGAATGAATCAAGGTAGTAAGCCATGTAGATCAGCTATCTAAAGGAAGAGCCCTTGAAGCAGAGGGAATATAAGTACAAAGACACAATATGAGTATGCCTGCAGTTCCCAAGGCACCACAAAGAGGTCAGTGTGGTTAGAATGAAGTGAGTGAGGGGTTTGTGGTGAGAAAGAATTGTACAAGGGGAGCCAGTGTTAACGGAAGTTGTTATAAGGGGCTCAAGCTCACAGGGCAGGACTAAGAGAGCAAAGATGACATGTTGATAAGCTATGCACTGTCATAGCCAATAAATATGCAATATGTATATTATAGTTGCCAGTGAAAGCTCTCAATAATTTCACTTTAAGATATTCTCATACTTATGCTCATGAAAACTGAATGCAGTTTCAAGATTCTCAAATCACTAGATATGTTGTATAAGAAGGGGCAGGAAAAAAATAACATAATTTAACTGTCCAGTCTTTCTGAACAAAATTAATTTCATTCACTATTTGGAGGGGAAATTTATTATTATAATTGACCAAAATATACCAAACAACACTCACAAATGTAAATAGAAATAAATAAAAGGAACCCAGACCAGTAACAACGTACGCTTTTTAGTTGATATCACCTAGAGGAAAAGGAAGTGGTGCTTGTCTTTTATCTATTTTCTTTCCTTATTTCTTTCCATCCAACAGAGCCTAAATACTACTACTGAGCCCCCGCTTCTCACTTAGCATTATTTAAGTTGAAATCCAGCAAATAAACCCATACTTGCCACAAACTCAGAGTCTTAAAGTTTGAACCACCGCTTTGGCTTCAGAAGATAGGACAAATAAGAATATGTGAAATAGAACCTTCTCTATGAGGCAGGAAAAGGAATAGAAAAATAGGCTCACCCTCAAGAACCTACTACCCCCAAACCTGGAAACTATAATTATAAATACAAAAATTTGGATCACTTTATTCTTTTGAACTACAGGTAAATATCCTTAATCCAAAATGCTTAGGACCAGAGGGGTTTTGGATTTCAGATTTTTTTCAAATTCTGGAAAATTTGCATCATACATATGAGCTAAACATCCCCAATCTGAAAATCCAAAATCCAAAGTGCCCCAATGAGCATTTCCTTTGAGTGTCATGTTGGCACTCCAAAAGTTTCAGATTTTAGAACATTTTGGATTTTGGATTTTGGATTAGGGGTACTCAAAGGGGTTAGTTAAAATAGCCTTATGTGCCTTTTACAGGTTGGATGTAGGAGATGAGAAGATAGTTATGTTCTCTAGTAAATAAAAAGTAAAAAGGTTGTGTGTGTGTACACGTGTGTGTGCACATATGCACTGTTTTTACATAATGAAAGAATAAAGTACAATTCTAGGACAAATAAATATTGTTTAAAAGTTTTAAGAAGCAGCTAGTGATTCAGCCCTGAGGAAAGGAAGAATAGTCAGAATAGGAAGGTCTGATAGATATCCCAGTTAGCAAGAATTTAACAATCAGTTACTTCTTCAATTTAAAATTTCTAAGAACCAAACACTACAAACATTTGCAGGTAATATTAACAAAAGGTAATTTTAATACTATTATAATAGAATAACATACATATCAATAACCAGTTCTATAACTTGACCAAAACTATGCCAATCAAAATGATAACTACCAACATATTTGCTTCTATAGAGGAATATGTAATATCCAGTACAAACTGTTGACTCTGATCATACTGATGACAGCAAACATTAATTAAAAAGACAGGTCAGGCACAGTGGCCATACCTATAATCCCAGCACTTTGGGGGGCTGTGGTGGGTGGATCACTTGAGGTCAGGGGTTTGAGACCAGCCTGGCCAACATGGAAACCTGGTCTCTACTAAAAATACAAAAATTAACACAGCATGGTGGTGTGCCCCCGTAATTCCAGCTACTTGGGAGGCTGAGGCAGGAGAATCACTTGAACCAGGAGGTGGAGGTTGCAGTGAGCTGAGATCACGCCATTGCCCTCCAGCCTGGGTAAAAACAGCAAGACTCCGTCTCAAAAAAAAAAAAAAAAAAAAACTATATATATATTATATACACATAGATAAAATTGTTTAAAGCAAAAATAATAACATATTATGGGGTTTACACCTGATGCAAAAGACTGACAATAGCACAAAGGACAAGAAGAAAGATGAAATGGAAATATACAATTGTAAGGTTCTTACACTATAAATAATGTAGTAAAATATTATTTGAACATAGATTGTGATAAGTTAAGGGTATATATTTAAACCTGAGAGCAACCATCAATCAATCAAAGTGGTAATTTTGGTAAGTCCATCTTTTTTCTATTTTATAAAACATTTAAAAGGAGCTAAATCAACAAATGAAGTCTACGTGTGTTAAACGTTAGTTGTCTTATAAGCTAATTAAGTACAATGATCATTATTAAATTCTGCTATGTGAGGCTAATCTAGAGAGCTAATATTCAGTATTTTAAAACAGTATGTTAGTTATCCTCTTGCCGAAGGGGAAAAACCGAATGTCATTTTGAAGTAACTACCTCATGGAAAAAAAGTGATAATTTCTCATCGCCAATAATTCAACTTTTCACAGAAAGGTAAAACATACTTAGTTGCTGGCACTGAGGAAAACAACAAACCAACAACTTCATTGATCTCACCTTTTCTTTGCCCCAAAGCGCCAATTCAGGGCTCTCCAATTTGTACCTAGATATGATGTAAGATTTTAATAACTCTGTGCTTAAAAGTCAGTTAAGGATACTTCTCTCTCTCTTCATGGCTTATCACCATGGTTCACTAAAAATAGATCCCATTAGACAAGCTGCTTTTGGCACTATGGGTAACACAATGCATGAGTGTAATCAATCAATGTATTTGAATAACAAACACAGACAATTTTAAAAAATAAGAATTATCCAGCTTGAAATGCCAAAACTCTTTATCCACTTCATTTTATAAATACAGACTGTGATAGAAAGGTCAACAGACTTGCCCAAAGTGATACAATAAGCAGCAGCACAGCATGGATTAGAATTAATCTCTTAATTTCCAAGAAGCAACTCCAACATAATTCTTTTTAATGCCAATTTAGTGACTCAAGGAGAAGACCTATAAAATGCTGACTATAATTATGATATGAGTAGTACCAACCAAAAATCTCAAAAGCCAGCTTTAGTAGCATTAGAAATAAGAAATGATTGAAGAAAACCAAAACAATGTGTAAATAACATGAGATGCGTTAAGAGTAATAAACCTGTGCTATCCAATATAACCACAAGTCATATGTGGCTGCTGAACACTTGAAATGCAGTTGGTTTGAACTAAGATGTGCTTTTTTTTTTTTTTTTTTTTTTTTTTTTTTTT
>NW_016805612.1:1468595-1549612 GCF_001698545.2 Rhinopithecus bieti
TTTTTTTTTTTTTGAGATGGAGTCTCGCTCTGTCACCCAGGCTGGAGTGCAGTGGCGTGATCTCGGCTCACTGCAACCTCCGCCTCCCAGGTTCCTGCCATTCTCCTGCCTCAGCCTCCCGAGTAGCTGGGACTACAGGTGCCCAATACCACGCCCGGCTAATTTTTTGTATTTTTAGTAGAGATGGGGTTTCATCATGTTAGCCACGATGGTCTCGATCTCCTGACCTCGTGATCCATCTGCCTCGGCCTCCCAAAGTGCTGGAATTACAGGCATGAGCCACCGTGCCCAGTCCTAAGATGTGCTTTAAGTGCCAAGGTACACATCTGATTTCAACTACTTAGTATGAAAAAAGAATGTAAACTATCTTATTAAGATTTTAAAATAATTTTTAAAACTGAGCTGGGCACAGTGGTACATGCCTGCAGTCCTAGCTACTTGCGTGGTTGAGGCAGGTGGATAGTCTGAGCCCAGGAGTTCAAGGCTGCTGTGAGCTATGACTGAGCCATTTTGCACTCCAGCCTGGGCAACAGAGAGAGGCTCCATCTCCCACTCCCCGACAAAAGAAATTGATTACAAATTGAAATTAGTATTTTGGATATAATGAGTTAAAGTATCTGATTAAAATAAACTTAACCTGTATCATTTTCCTTTTTTAATGTGGCTACTAGAACATTTTAAATTATACACATGGCTCATATATTTCTACTGGGCAGCACTGTTATAAGGTATAGAACTGCCTACAATGAAGAACGAAAAGAATTAACATGAATTTTAATTCACATAATATATTAATAAATTATACTTTCTCCTAATTAATCAACAGAAACTGAAAATTCATCACAGTGAAGTGAAATGATTGATAAAGATTTTGTACTTCATTTATGTATATTTCTTGATTGTATTGACACATTTTATTAAAATTCAAAACATATTAGTTAATAAATTAAAAAGTGGCATTCAGAAATGCAACTGTACAACAATTATTTTGTGTATTATCTTTAAGTCATCTTGGACATATACATTTTATACACTTCACAGTGTTTACAAAATAGAAAGAGACTATTGTATTTAAAACTATACTTCAAAGTTGAGTCCTTAATTCTCACTATTAAAATAGATATTTAGTAGTTCTTACTGCAAATAGCATTTCTATCTACAAATTGCTTCCAACTGTAAACCGTTATTTATAAGTCATAAATGAAGAAACACAGAAAATAGGTAAGATATGTAATTTGCCAATTATTAACCGATACATGAGTGGCATAGAAATCTTTTCAAAAGCTCCTCATTTCCAGGTGTGATTTATACAACTTTTCTTGTTTAGGAAAAAATGAATATCATTACCAAAGTACTCCTGTTAACTTGATAAAAACACCGTCTCTCAATCCCACTCCATAAAACCTTGACAGAGAAACTCTCCACCTCTGTCTCCTCTGCAGCCAATATATTACTGTGGCATTTACTTACGAGGATTTAAAAAGAAATAGGGTACTTATAGTAATTGCACTGGTCCAAGCTTAGCCAAATACAGCAAAATCATTTTGTTATCTTTTATATGTGTGCTGGTTAAGTTTTAAAAATGCTTTATTACCTCTATTAAGTCTGCCAAATCTCTTCTAGGAAAAACTGTTCTGATATTTCAAACTTGAGTTCACTTAAATTCTACAAAACTCTTGCGAAATACATTTTCGTTCTGTATTCTCTAACTCCCCAGTTCTTTTTTGTTATCTCCTGTAGCTTCAGCTGGTTAAGGATTAAGCTGAGGTCCTAGAAAGGGTGTCTTTCATTCATTATTTATTTTAAAGATCTCCAACAGTGACCAATGGAGAGAAATTACTCAGTAAATGCAGCAGGAGGAAGGGACAGAAAAAAGTGGAGAGAAGTATCTCTAACATACTATATAATTGACTTCTCATTATGTTCATTGTGTATTACCTCTCTGCCCCACCCCCAAATAGAAGGAAAGCTACAATAAGACTGAGATTCTCATCTGCTTTGTTCACCGAACTAACTCTTGTAATAGGACAGTGACTGAGGACATATTAAGCATCCGGTGAATATTTATTTATTGACTGAATGAATAAATTAATAAGAAGACAGGAAGAAAGGGAAGCATGAAGGGTTGGGGAAGGAGGAAAAGGAGGAGGGACATTGCGATGACAACATGAAAGGAAGGGAGCCTACAGGTGCAGTTCTCAGATTTGCTTACAAAGAAAAGAACATAAGAAAGTATTCAAGTTTTCACAGTGTTTCAAACAGAAAACAAAGCATGAATGCTCATTCTCATTGGAGTAGGAAGTACACAATCAGAAAATACCTATATGTATTCAACAGACAAAAAAGAAACAGATTGTAAAAATAATAAATTGTTTGAGCTTCTGTTAATGTTTCCTACTTACGCACCAATTTATCATCTTTTATATATCCACACAAATGGAGAATAGCCACCAAATGGGAAGAAAAGGTTTCCTGAGAAATACAGAAAATTGAGATGATTCTATCCATTAACTTAATCCATTCTCCCTTTAAAATGAGAAAAAAATAACATTATTTCATTTTAATAGGAAAAAAAGGAGAGTTTTACTAGGGAATCATTTGAAGACCATCAGTCTATACAGAAGTACACTGGCTATCTATCAGTTCCAAGAGAACTCCACAAATTTGAAATTTAAAACATCAAGTTAGAAGATGGTATCCCGGAAGCAATGAACACAACTAGCAATCATATCTTAGTTTCAAAACCCTTTCTCCCAACATAAAGTATAAGAATTGCTTAGAGAAATGGGTGATTCCAGGATTTTAGTTAGGGAAAGTACAAGGTAAGCCTAAAACACTTTCTGGTGCCAGACAGTAAGAAAGTACTAAAAAAATTATGAGGGCAAATCAAGAGAACAAAAGAGTCAAACTGAAGAAGCTGTCAATGGACAATCTGGGACAATTTGATCAACAAAATAAATAATGACAGTAGCGGAATTTAAAATATAGAACAAAATAAATATCCATGAGTCCAAAACAGAAAAGGTAATTCAAAAAATAAATGGAGGAAAAAGCAGAGGTCTTCCATATAATATAATTGTAATTACTGAATGTAAAAGGTAAGGTAGGAAAATCAACATCTGACAAACACCACAAGTAATAATTGTCAGAGGCAAGGATCATCCATGGATGTTAAAGTTAGTGGACAGAAGGAAGATATTTACAGTTTTTAAGCATTTCCCCATAAGATACTTACTAATTAAAATGAAAAAAAAAAAAAAAAAAACACACCTCACAGTGGTGAAACTTGGCATCACCTTAACTATGTAATAAAAATGAAACCCACCAGTAATGAGACTTCTTAACATCATGTACCTTAATGTTCTGAAAAGTGCATATCAATTACTTCGGTGGTACTCTTGCCAAAAATGCATAACCTGAATTTAATCACATGGAAATACCAGACAAAATCAAATTGAGAGAGGTGCTATAAAATAATTGACCAGCACATTTCAAAAATATTAAGGTTATAAAAGACAAACACAGGAGACCTGGCCCAGATTGGAAGTGAAGAGACTAAGGAGACATGGTAACTACATGTAATGTGGGATCCTAGATGGACCTGGGACCACAAAAAGAATGTTAGTGAAACAATGGGTGAAATTTGGATAGGGTCTGTAGATTACATAATAGTATTTTACCAACATTAAGTTTCTGGTATTGATAATTAGATAATGGTTATGTTAAAATAGAAACATTCAAGGCCAGGTGTGGTGGCTCAGGCCTGTATTTCCAGCACTTTGGCAGGCCAAGGAGGGATGATCACTTGATCCCAGTTGGTTCGAGACCAGCCTGGGCAATATGGCGAAACCCCGTCTCTACAAAAATTACAAAAAAAGTTAGCTGGGTGTGGTGGTGCACACCTGTAGCCCCAGCCCAGGAAGCTGAGGCAGGAGGATGGCTTGAGTGAGGAAGTTCAAGGCTGCAGTGAGCTGTGATTGTGCTACTACACTCTCACTGGGGGGACAGAGTGAAACACTGTCTCGAAAAAAAAAGGAAAAGAAAAGAAAAGAAAAAAGAAAAGAAAAGAAAAGAAAAGAAAGAAGGCAAAGAAAGAAAGAAGGGAAAGAAAGAAAGAAAGAAAGAAAGAAAGAAAGAAAGAAAGAAAGAAAGAAAGAAAGAAAGAAAGAAAGAAAGAGAAAGAAAAACTTGAGGAAGGGTAAATGTACTGTTTTTGCAACATTTCTGTAAGTCTGGGATTTTTATACAATAAAAGCAAACAAGGAAGAAAATGAAGGCAAGAGTATGGCTTATTAGGGCAAAGGACTCAGAATATGTGAAACCTCTGGTAACCAACAGACTCTAGGAGCTTCAGGTGAAATTTAAGTAAGGCAGGACTAACATACTCTTTGTCTAATGTAAATCAAGAACCTATTTCCTCAGAACTGAGTCTAAGTTTCCTGATTTAAAGTGGCTACTGTTAGGATGCTTCTAAAATTATCACCTATTTTTAAAAAAACCATCAAATGAACACATTTTTTCTTTAAATAAGAAGCCTCACACACTACATAAAAAAGGTAATTTCTTATCCTGTATTTGCAATTAGAAACTCAAAGACCACATTCTGAAACATGTCCCGGTACTGCCATTGTCATCAGCAAGTGGTATTTATCAAGTAGTCGTCACCAAGCCCCCTGTGAAGTTTCCCAAGGGATATTAAAAAAAAAAAAAAATGATGAGACAGCTGTGACACAGATTTTTTTAAAAAAAATGTACAGAAAAGTTTTAAGTTAAATAAATTTATAAGACAGGTCAGTATAACCACAAACAGAAAGATGTGAAGATAATATTGTCAGCAGGCATTAGAAAAGAATAATTATTCTATGTTTTTGTGGTGTTAAACTTAGATACAATAAAGATAAAATGCATTACATCTCTATTCATTATTTTATATCTACAGTAATACAAAGGAGAAGCTATGGGACAAGGTGCAGTGGTATGAAGAAATCAACATAACATTTGTATCTGAGGAAAAGAAAAAATCTGGTGGCTGGCAGGCTGGCACTCTTACACCAAGAGTGTGGCAAAGCATGTCTGGTGTGCAGTGAGCAGAAGAGGAATCCATATGCCTGTAATCCTAGCTCTTTGGGAGGCCAATGGGGGAGGACTGCTTGAGCCCAGGAGTTGTAGATCAGCCTGGGCAATGTAGCGAGATCCTGTTTCTATTTTTTTAAAAAGTCTAATTTTGGTCAGGCATGGTGGCTCATACCTGTAATCCCAACACTTTGGGAGGCCGAAGCAGGTGGATCACTCGAGATCAGGAGTTCGAGACCAGCCTGGCCAACATGGCAAAACCCTGTCTCTACTAAAAGCACAAAAATTAGCCAGGTGTGGAGGTGCATCCCTATAAGCCCAGCTATTCAGGAGGCTTGAGGCACAAGAATCTCTTGAACCCAGAAGGCAGAGATTACAGTGAGCCAAGACTGCACCACAGCACTCCAGCCTGGGCAACAGAGTGAAACTATGTCTCCAAAAAAAATGTCTAATTTTCCACACCACACAGGGCAACTTTAATTGCTCAACAAAAATGAGAAGAATGAGGGGGTAAGGATCTGGCTTCCAAACAAATATATTACAATTCAGCCTTAGTAAACCATGCCTGTCATAATAATTTCCACTTAGAGAAGACTAAACTTAAAAGTTCATTATAAATTACAATGCTATTAAAAGTCATTAGCAATAAAAAATGATGTGAAACATTTGATATAATAAAAAGTATGTATAAGCCAGGCGCAGTGGCTCATGCCTGTAATCCCAACACTTTGGGAGGCCGAGGCAGGCAGATCTTGAGGTCAGGAGTTCAAGACCAGCCTGGTCAACATGGTGCAACCCGGTCTCTACTAAAAATACAAAAATTAGCTGGGTGTGGTGGCGCGTGCCTGTAGTCCCAGATACTCAGGAGGCTGAGGCAGGAAAATTGCTTGGACCCAGTAGGCAGCGGTTGCAGTGAGCCGAGACCGCGCCATTACACTCCAGCCTAGGTGACAGAGACTTCACCTCAAAAAAAAAAACAAAAAGTATGTATAAGGCGGAATTAAGTAATTAAATACAGGATTGTTTTGTTTTGTTTTGTTTTCTTTGAGACAAGGTCTCTCTCTCTTATGCAGGCTGGAGTACAGTGGCGTGATCATAGCTCATTGCAGAGCCTTGACCTCCCAGGCTCAAGTATCCTCCTGCCTCAGCCTCCCGAGTAGCTGGGACTACAGCGGCATCTCACTATGTCCAGCTAAATTTTTTTCAGTTTTTCTAGAGATGAGGTGTCACTACGTTGCCATGTCTGGTCTTAAACTCTTGGGCTCAACTGTTCCTTCTGTCTCAGCTTCTCAAAGTGCTGGTATTATAGGCATGAACCACCATGTCTACCTAGGACTTTTTTTATTAATACAGTGACTTTATAATATGCCCTGAAGGTCAGAAAACAGACTACACAACTAAGAAAATGATGAGAAAGAGAAGGCCACAAATGAAGATAATCTGCAGAAAATGATCTGCTGATTTACTATTGGTCTACATGTTACTCATGGCAATAACACAAATATTACTGAGTGAGCGCCAGGTGCTGGACACCACGCTAAAAGTGCAAAGATGAATAAGACATCCGTCTAGCACTGTCTAGTGTCACGAAGCAGCAAGGGCGACTTGTATTTAAAAACTTAAATGGATCTCTACATCCACATTTCTACTTCTACTTAAAGTGGATGAAATCCACTCTAGTCCCCTGATTCTAGAAATGCCCTTGTCCTACCAGCTATAATCTGTCAAGGAGATCCAGCCATGCCTTCAATTATATTGCTCTCTCAACCTGAGACTCTCCAGCCCTCAAAGCTGTTTATTTGTTTTATAACCTGTGTCAATAGAAATCTATTTTTAATCCCTTTACTGATCCTTGGTCTCTTCTAACTACTATGATAAGGACCACATTCATACAATGCCTTGAATGTTACTGGCATTAGTAAATAACATAACCTTTTACTATTTAAAAAAGAAAAGAAAAATATTAAACAATGAACAATGAGCCTAGACTAGAAATCTCTATTGACCACAGAATTGTTAGTGACACTAAAAGCTATTTAACTATAAAAGGTCCTTAAATTACAAAATATGCAAATTACCTTTATGCAAGAAATGTACCAAATATTCTAAGATTCAGAGTGCTTAAAAACATTCACCCAACTGGGATGATTTCAGATGAAAGAAAATAAGGATGGTGTAATTATATACACTTACCTTGACAAATAGAAAGCAATCTGTGATTAGAACATAGCAATTAGTTACAAAATGCTTCACATGGATTTAATTACCCATCAGTCTACATGTAGCTTAATTACTTTTATCTCATTGCATCAGTAAAAGATTTCTGCCTGAGGCAACTGCCAGTCATATATTTATAAGGTTTCTAGACTTTACAGTGAATACATTATAACACTCAGGCAAACGTGCTAAAGTTACAGTTGCAGAGGCATTCTTAATTTTCAGTCTCTCTTTTTAGTTAATAAACCATCTCATCCCTTTCTTAGAGTCAACTACCATCTAACTTTCACACTGACAGTGCCACCTATTTGGCTAAATAACATTGTTGATATAAACATCACCTTTGTTTATTTTAATCCTGTAGGAGCCAGAAGGAAAGACCTTTGAAACCAAAACAATTATCTTATTTCCCTGAAGAAAAGGGTATTGTTTTCTCATGGGGAAGGTAAATACTTAAATTCAGAAAGGAGATGATGCTCTTTCTTTAGGCTGGCTGAAGAAAGTCCTTTTCCTTCGTGCTGCACTGCTAATGGTGGCTTCCTGAGATGGAATGTTTGTGATTCAGAGTGAGAAGCACTATACTGCATTTTTTCTCTCCTTGGGAAGACAGTTTTGAAATTCCGCCAACCAGGGTTTGATTCCTGGCTCCTTCATTGATTAACTCAATGTCTGGACAAGTTACTTAATTGACCTGAGGATAAATAATAACTATCTCATTAGGCTACTAAATACAATAACAATCAGATTCATTAACACAAAAAACATCCAGTACAGGGCCTTGGCTCCATAGCAAGGCATATAATAAAAGCTAATATTGTTTGCTGGGTTCCCCTTAGAGGGTTCTATGAGGATTATATGATTTCATTAGAAAAAGGGTTCTCTTTGGAACTAGGTAGATAATAGCCTCTCCCTCATTTTCTTTAGTGAAACATTTTGGGGTTGGTGAGGAAATCACATTCTCTAAAACGGAAAGTTTTAGGACTCTGGAATTTGGTGTTAGTGGACTCTGGCCCCATTCTAGTTTAGAACCACTGTAGAAATTCCCTTCTGTTAAGGAAAACAGCTTTTGGGAAAGAGGGCATTGTCTCAACTCAATGAACAGAAATCTAAAGAGGCTTAGGGCTCATGAGTCAGCAGGAATCCCTTTGTAGTTTCTTCCTTACCCACACCAAAGTTTCTTCTGTTTATGCTTATATATAAATAAAATCGATAGGAAAAATGGGTCTGAAGTGCTACTGTGCTTCAGAATTGTCAATAAAGCATGTTACAACTTCAAATGGGAACATGGGTGGACACAATTCTAATTAGGTAGGTCCAGCGTGGTGTCCAAAACTGTGTGCCCCAGTGATCCTGACACTCCAACTTTGAGAAACACTCAGTGGGTTCAGAAGAGAACACAACAACAACTCAAATATTTTAGTTATCAAAATCCTTTAAAAAAGAAAGAAAATAATTTTAGACTTTCAGAAAACTTTTAAATCCCCTCCTTAAATTTAGTTCTCATACTATTATTTCATTTGTCCCAATTATTGATCCCAAAAGGAATACAGACTCCAGTTTCTTAAAATAGCTTGGAAATGATTAATGTGTCACCATGATATATAGGTTACCACTACGGTTGAAAGAAATAAAGAACTGGGAGAGATAAGTATATGATACAAAGGCAAGATTTTATGGTTATGTGTGGGCACTAACGCAGAGAGAAAGAACTTGACATTTGAGATGTGTATTAAATATATGAAGATAACCTATACTGTAAAATTAATTGACTGAAGACTTTCTGAATTTCTACTCCTTAATTCATAAACTTCAAAGCAAGCACTAAATGACAGTTGCTCGAAAAATGTTTTCAGCTTCTTTCGGGTAAGGAGCTGTGTTTTATTCATTTAGGTACAAACAGCACAAAGTAAGTTCTCAGTTAATGTTTGCTAAAGGAAGGAAAGGGATGAGGCAGCAAGAAAAATACCTCAAATGTTTCATCTTTTAGGAAGGGCAAATGTTTTCAAATTTTTTTTTTCCCAATATTACTGTGAGTTCGAAATCATTTTTAGAATGTGTTCTACAGATAATCACATGCCACGGAGACAAATACCACCACACATTTTTGGAAATAACTTAATTGCGCTTTAATCCTTTTGTGTAGCTTGTTCAAGTAGTTCTTATTCAGCACCAGGAGAATAGTTCTGTTAGTAGCGAAACTCCCCTGAATCTGCCTCTTACCAGGCAATGACGATGAGGCCATTAATATTGCCTATGTCTTATTTGTAAAACTGTATGGTGACACCAGATTCTTACCATTCAATGGCAGCAAATTTACCAGTAGAGAACATAGCACAGGGCCTAGTGTCTGGCAACAAGGCCAATTATGATATGTAGCAACTTTTCCAAGCTCAAATGACTTCAAAGATGAATTATAACTAGAAAACGATTGCATATATATCATTAAATGTACATCCCATATGTCAGTATAAAACAGTGATGCAGTTAGGCTAAGCTTTAGTCAGTATGGGTTAGAATTCTGGTTCTACTGTGTACTAGCTAGGTAGCCAAGGCAGCCTTAATTACTGGTCTCTGAGTTTAGGTTTCCTAGTCTGTGAGATTAAGACAAGTGGCCGGGCGCGGTGGCTCAGCCTGTAATCCCAGCACTTTGGGAGGCTGAGGTGGGCAGATCATGAGGTCAGGAGATCGAGACCATCTTGGCCAACATGGTGAAACCCTGTCTCTACTAAAAATACAAAAATTAGCCGGGCGTGGTGGCAGGAGCCTGTAGTTCCAGCTACTTGGGAGGCTGAGGCAGCAGAATTGCTTGAACCCGGGAGGCAGAGGCTGCAGTGAGCTGAGATCGTGCCACTGTACTGCAGCCTGGGCAACAGAGCGAGACTCTGTCTCAAAAAAAAAAAAAAAAAAAAAAAAAAAAAAAGATACACATAATACCTACACCTCATAAAGTTAATGTAAAGATTAAATGAGAAAATCCATATAAACACTTCCCACTGTTCCTGGTACTTAGTAAAAAACAAATCCTAGCAACTGTCATTATTATGAAAGATACTAAAGTAACAATGAGGGGATGTGGGTCCACTCCAGGTTTCAACATGGGTTTTGTTTACTGGACCAGCAGCCATTGCCTTTGGAAATTGGAAATGACAATATGTTTACTAAAGCATTTGAATGACTCTGGAATTGCCATTCGGAGACGAAAACTACTTCTTTGACAGTAAAGTTAAAATAAAAAGGATAATTGTGGCATAGTCTGTTCAGACCTATATGCAGAAATTGCCCTATTTGCAAATGGGAACTACCCAAGCACAGAAATAGAGCTTGACAGGGCTTTAAAAAAAACAATAGAGTTAATTAAAAGAAAAAAAAAATACTTTTATAGAGTTCAAAACAAGTTAATTTTTTTTTTTTTTTTAATTCACATTTATGGTGTTAACAAAGGTTAAAAAACAATGAAATAAATGCTGGAAACCACTTCCAACTGACTTCCTCTTAAACCAGCTTTCCATAGTTTGTTTGAGTCTGTTTTTAGCTCACTAAGTGTTTTTAAAATTAATTTGTTGTTTTAAAGTAGCTTTTCTTGGTACTTTTGTCAAGAAAAGTCCAGAATCACTTATACTTTTGACCCAGAAAAATCCAGATAAACTTGATAAAGAAATGTTCTTGTAAGCCAACTTTATGAAGACAAATTTAAATTAAAGGAAAAAAGAAAACACAGTTTCAGAGTATTTAAACAAGCACGAAAATCGTAAATCAGGTGCTGACATCTTAAAACAAAAATAATGTGCTAAGTCTCTGAGCCTTTTTTCCTTGTACTCTCTGGGGGCCAGGATGGGGAGAAGATGTTGACTCTGAGTCAGCCCTCAGCTGATGGGAATTAAAAGGAGCCATCAGCAGCCCAACTGCCAGTGGGGAAGAACACACTTTGACCCCAGAGGCAGAGAGCTGGTAGATCTTCAGGTGTCAGCCGGCAAAAAAAAAAAATAAAATTAAAAGAATAAATCAGCCTCCATCCTGATAATAATACACCTGCCCGTTACAAAACTGCAACAACAACAAAATCTATTTTGACACTTTTGAATGTTAAAAGAGGTCAGATGTAAGGCAAAAATCACTGGTAGTAACGTCAAATAGATAAGGCATAAACAAAAAACATCCAATCTGCTATCATTCCTTCCTTAGGAATGAGTGCCTTCTCCAAACATCCCTGTCTTACTGCTTTTTTCTACCTTGCTTTTCTACCACTGCCTCTGTGGGGAACATCTCTGCTTTCCTGGGTTTTCCTTTCCATTTACTTCTACATCGTGATGCACAGAAAAATGCTATCCTTGCCCCCAAGGTTAATCTTTATTACCAGGAAGAATATGCGTCCCTTCCCCAGGGAAGACCTGGAGTAGTCCCAGAAAAAAACCACAGCTGACAAGTGGTTGTAGGCATTTAAGTCGTCTCCTGGCACCATCTGCCCAGAAAGTTATCCCACTAAGCTTGGACTTTTGAGTTGGGATCTTTTTGCTATCTACTGGGATCCTTCCATACTGTCTGGAACTGTCAGGATTTATTCTAACAATTGCTGGAAGAAGGAAAGGCTACACTTCCACTGTATAGGGTTAAAACTGCAGGGAGGCGAGCAGTGTACTTTCACTTGAAGATGTAATGAATATTGGCTGGCTTTATAGACATCATCCTCAAGCTCAGATGGAACTCAAAACAATATGCCGAGAGATTATGAATCCAGGACTCAACTTCATAAGTATTTTGAGTTGAATAGATTTGTGTACGAAAAAGCTTCATAATTTTTTCAATTCTCGAGTATTACCATCTAACTTATAAAAGAATACTGGAGAGCTGGGCACAGTGGCTCATGTCTGTAATCCCAGCAGCTCAGGAGGCTAAGGTGGGAGGATGGTTTGAGGCTAAGGTGGGAGGATGGTTTGTGCCCCCAGCCCGGGCAACATAGCAAGATCCTGTCTCTAACAAAAGTGAAAAAAAAAAGAAAAAAAAAAAAAAAGGAATATTGCAAACCTCAGGGACAACCTATAGTAGAAGAAACTATTTTAACTGTGGTTTTTTCAATACTGCCTCACTTTAGTCGCTTGATTTTGTCAGATCTCAGATTCTTCATCTGGAAAATAAAGAGCTTAGATCAGACCAGCTTAAGGTTTTGGGATTAGAGATCCCCTTTGATAATGACAGAAGCTAAGGATACCCTTCCAAAAACGTGCCACATACAACATTTGGTTTGATTATTTCAGGTGATTCACAGATCCTGGAAAGCACATCTGTGAAAAACTCCTGGGCTATGTTTAAATGTGATATTACAATCACTGCACATAATAAAACATTTTTTAAAATAAAGGTATACAATTTTTACCGCTAGAAAATTAGTGTCTTAACATCCCCTAAGGAATTATTGAACAATTATTTGCAAAATATAAGTTTAAAGAGACTCTGATATTACCAGCCTGCACATGGCACCTTCCCCCCATGACACCTTTACATTCTATGTGATTGTAAAATGATCACTGCATCAGCTGAGGATGGGTACTATTGATTGGCAAGTGTCTTAAGTACTATAAGAGTCATAATTTCCCTGGCCTGAAACTATCAGAGCTCTCACCAAACATTAATGAAATAGCTGGCTAAAGCTACATAAGATTTTCAGAGACAAAACATTTCCCTTTTGCATCAAACGCAAGCTGTTTGCTTAGAAAAAACAGAGTAAGACTGTTCAAGAAAGAAACATCTCAATTATCAAATGATAATGAAGTCAAATTATACAGTCTAATAATCTTCTAAGATTTTAATAAAAACTGATAGAATAATTTTTACACTCAGTAACACTCCAAAAGGTCAAGATAACTATTAAAGAAAATAATATAATTAAAGATGTATAGTGTTTATAAGTTGAAATCAGGAGAAGACACTACTTTGGGGGGAAAAAAACATTATTCCTGGATTCAGACTTCTTAGTTACCAAGGCAAATAGAAAATATAAAGCAAAAAAGCACATTCCTGTTTTAGGAAACGTTTCCTAGGACATAATTCCCCAAATATCTTTTAGATTCCAGAATCAGAATTCCAGAGTCTAGGATACATCTTCCTGTCCACCACAGGTCAAAGATTTGACTTTCCACTTCTTTTGCTACTATGGTTAAAATCGCTTAAAAGTAATATTAATGCAGAAGAGGTGGACTCCTATTGCATTATTAATAGGCAACACAACTGTAAACGGTTTTGTTCACTGTTCTTCACTGCTCTTGCTAACAGTTTCAAAATAGGAGGTGCTGAAGCATGAAGACTGTTTGCAGCCATTGCTTTTTGAAATCACAGTGCTGGGAATTGGTGGAATTCTTGCCTCCTTGGGTTATTATCAGACACTGTGAACTTTCTTTGAAAGCAGACTATAAATTCACAAGGGGGTCCCCTGCCTTCAATCAAGGAAATGTTTAAAATGACCCCATCTGCTATTTTAATGTATTCTTCCCAAAGACTGCCATAAATATTTAATATAAGAAAGGCGCTGTTTAAACACAATGAATAGCTTATGAAATTAAAGTTGGCTGATGGATTACACTGTATACATAATACACTGTAAATAATGACAAAGAAAATATGAGCAGCATTACTAACTTTCTCTTATTTCTCTTGACATTTCTTAAGGAATGTTCAAAAGACATTTAGATATGGTCAGCTTAATTGATACCAAAGGCTGACTAACTCTATAGAGCCATTCTATTCATGTCTCTCTCTATATATAAATATATATAAACATCTTGGTATATTACCTACTGAAAGGGTATGAAATCGATTTTCCATTTCTCAAGAAGTCTCACTTAGCCCACTATGTTCACAGAAGTCACAGAACTATGATGGACACCTTCTATCAAGTCCCTGGTTTAGTTTCTTATATTCAAACAGGAATCAACACTTAATATTAGGCTTTTCTATGGAAGATATTCAATGCATACGTACTGAATGAGTACATACAGTTTTTATCAGATGCAATTATATATTGCATTCAAAATTTCCAAGGTAAGATGCTCCTTCTTCTTTCTGGTACTGTTCCAATAACCAACCTGCATATTTTCTATTCTCATGAATATGCATTTATTCTTACTCTGTTTTCACAGAAATAGAGAACAGCTGTGCCTCTTCTCCTTATAACTCCTAATCTTTTGATTCTTCTGTCCAAATCAAACAATTTCAACTTCTTTTAATTTTTCTGAGGTCTCTTTTTCTAACCATTTTCACTGAATTTCTCCACAGTGTAATATTAGAATTATTTC
This sequence comes from Rhinopithecus bieti, assembly GCF_001698545.2. Lineage (NCBI taxonomy): Eukaryota > Metazoa > Chordata > Mammalia > Primates > Cercopithecidae > Rhinopithecus > Rhinopithecus bieti. Next base: position 1,483,172 of record NW_016805612.1, read on the forward strand.
TCAATATTTATATGCCTCCAAAGTAATGTCAACTCTTACAAGATCAACATACCCTTGACATAAGATAAGTGTACTGACCAGATTATTTTTTCCTGCTGGCTCAGTGCCAAGTCCAAATTCTTTATGTAAACAACTATAGAGTTCAACATACCATATAGATTTTTGACCAACCCTTCAGCTAATTTCCATAGATTCTTTTATTCTCTTGATGCCATCAATTTCTCCCATACTGATGTCATGTGTCAATATCCTTTGTATGTTTTTCATTCTGTTTACTAAATAAAAGGCAATATTGTTCTAAGCTAATAATATCATCTTCAGAAAACCATCCTCAGGTTATTAACAGAGCTCTGTTTAATAGCCTGCAAAATGTACCAATTTATTTTTCTAAAAATCTTATAGAAAAAATACGTTGGAACTTGTCAAGATTTTCATTTAAGTCTAGATAATAAAGATTAATTTCTTCCCCCATTTTTAGATGGAATATCACTCAATCATAAAAGAGACATATTATCATAATTGATAATAGTGTTGAAAATGTCACAGTACTCTGTAACTAATATCTTTGGCTTGATATTTTTACTATTGATAGAGGTTCTAGTATCTTCCCATTTGTAATCATTAGTATCATTTACAAGTAAGTCTATTTAAAAGAAGATTACTATATTTTCTGGAATCCAAGATACCAACAATGTAAAGCATGTCTTTTTAAAAAAGGCACTGCTAAGGAAAAAACAATAAAATGTTTTTACATAATCACTAAATTCCCTAAATTATCAGATGTATTTTCACTTAGCAGTAAAAATGTAAAATAAGTGCACCTTAATATTTTATTAAACAAGGTATTGTTATTTTTCTGCTCTTATAACAGTAAATTCCATAGTAAGTACATTCCTAAACATCACAAACATAGTACTTATAATGTAAGCCACAGAGTTAATTATTTCACATGAAAAAGTCAGTCTGTTACTATATTGATATTCTACTAGAATTCTGAACATCTTAAATATAGGCTATATATACCTCGAAGATATTGCAGGTTCAGTTCCAGACTACTGCAATAAAGGAAAAAAGTGCAATAAAGCAAATCGTATGATAAAATGAGTCACACAAATCGTCTAGTTTCCCAGTGCATCTAAAAGTTATTTTTATGCTGTGGTCTATTAAGTATGCAATAGTATCATGTCTGAAAAAGTGCACATACCTTGATTTTAAAATACCTTACTGCTACAAATGCTAATGATCATCTGAGACTTCAGGGAGTCGTAATTTTCTTTTGCTGGTGAAGGGTCTTGACTCCAACATTGATGGTTGCTGCCTGATCAAGGTGGTGGTTGGTGAAGGTTGGGTTGCTGTTGCAATTTCTTCAAGGAAGGCAGCAATAAAGTTTGCTATATTGGTTGATTTTTCCTTTCACAAAAGATTCTCTGTAGCACGAGCATTTTACCCACAAAAGAACTGCTTTTCAAATTGGAGTCAATCCTCTCAAACCCTGCTGCTGCCTTAGCAACTAAGTTTATGTAATATTCAAAATCCTTTGTTGTCATTTAAACAAAAGTCCGAGATGGCATCTTCTCTCAATAGAAGGCTGTTTCATCTGTATTGAAAATCTGTTGTTTAGCATAGGCGCCTTCATCAATGGTCTTAGTTAGATCTTCTGGATAACTTGCTGCAATTTCTTCATCAGCATTTGCTGCTTCACCCTGCACTTTTATGTTATGGAGATGGCTTCTTTTCTTAAACCTCATGAATCAACCTCTACTAGCTTCAGACTTTTCTTCTGCAGCTTCCTCATCTCTTTCAGCCTTCACAGAATTGAAGAGAGTTAGGGCTTTGCCCTGGATTAGACTTTCGCTTAAGAGAATGTTATGGTTCATTTGATCTTCTATCCAGACCACTCAAACTTTCTTCTATCCGCAATAAGGCTGTTTCACTTTCTTATCATTTGTGTGTTCACTGGAGTAGCACTTCTAATTTCCCTCAATATCTTCTCTATTGCATTCACAACATGACCAACGGTACAAGAGACCTAGCTTTCAGCCTGCCTTGCCTTTTGACATGCCTTTTTACTAAGCTTAATCATTTCTAGAGACAGGGTCTTACTCTGTCGCCCAGGCTAGAGTGCAGTGGTATGATCTCAGCTCACCGCAACCTCCGCCCCCTGGGCTCAAGCAATCGTCCCACTTCAGCCTCCCTAGTAGCTAGGTCTATGGGTACGCACCATTACACCTGGCTAATCTTTTGTATTTTTGTAGAGGCAGGATTTCACCATGTTGCCCAGGCTAGACTTTAACTCCTGAGGTCCACCCACCTTGGCCTCTCAAAGTGCTAGATTACAGGCGTATGCCGCCATGCCTGCTCATTTCTAGTTTTTGACAAAAAGTGAGAGACATGCAGCTCTTCCTTTACTTGAACACTTAGAGGCCTTTGTAGGGTTATTTGTTGGCCTAATGTCAATATTGTTGTGAGTGAGGCAATAGGGAGGCCGGAAGAAAGACGGACAGAGAGAGGGAGAGGAATTGCTGGTGGGGGAACAGTCAGAACACATACCATTTATCAATTAAGTTCACCATCCCATATGGGCATGGTTCGTGGTATCTCAAAATGATTATAATAGTAACCTGAAAGATCACTGATCACAGATCACCATAATAAATATAACAGTGAAAACATGTGGGCTGGGCGCGGTGGCTCACACCTGTAATCCCAGCATTTTGGGAGGCCGAGGTGGGCGGATCACGAGGTCAGGAGATCGAGACCATCCTGGCTAACACAGTGAAACCCCATCTCTACTAAAAAAAAAAATACAAAAAAATTAGCTGGGCATGGTGGCGGGCGCCTGTAGTCCCAGCTACTCGGGAGGCTGAGGCAGGAGAATGGCGTGAACCCGGGAGGTGGAGCATGCAGTGAGCCGAGATTGCGCCACTGCACTCCAGCCTGGGCAACAGAGCAAGACTCCGTCTCAAAGAAGAAAAAAAGAAAAACATGTGAAATATTGTGAGACATACCAAAATGTGACACAGAGACACAAAGTTAACACAAGATATTGGAAAAAACAGTGCTGAGAGAATTGCTTGAAGCACAGTTAACACAAACCTTCAATTTATGAAAAAACTTACAATATCTACAAAGGAAAATAAAGCAAAGTGCAATAGGAGGAGGTATGCCTGTACTCAAGAGTTGTATGTAGGCTGGGCATGGTGGCTCGCGCCTGTAACCCCTGTACTTTGGGAGACGGAGGCTGGAGGATTGCTTGAGCCAGGAGTTAGAGATCAGCCTGGGCAACATGGCAAGACCCTGTTTCCACCAAAAGGAAAAAAAAAAGAGAGAGAGAAAAGACTATACATAGATGCTTTTCCCCCCCAAATACCTTTTAAAATCACTTTATCTTTTTTCTATGACTTCTAGGTTGCCATAATAAAGTATTTCTGAGTCAAATACCATCCCTCCTAATTATGCCTGATTCTTAAATAAACTTACGACCTATGCCTTAAGCATAACTTAAGCTATGCATTCATTTTAATAGATCATCTCAAAGGATATACAGATGCAGCTTAAATTACAAATCATTTGGTAAATTATGGAAATTTCTGTGCATTATATGGACTCATTAAAACAAACTTTTTGAAATGAACAAAAGCTTCCCAAGTGATGGGTTACTGCTTAACTAATACAAACTACAAATACAAACTTCTATTTCTCTATTCTCATCCCAGTTCTAAGTCAGATCTTATAAACTGAAGATTGTTGTTCTGGGTGAAACGTATGAGTTGTTTGACTCGATTAAAGCTTAATATTGGTTGCAATGCATAGGGAAAGTGAGCACCCCTCAGTTTACCTTCCCTATTCATTCACCATAACAGGAGCAGCTTGCCTGTTATTTGTCACAGAATAGTACACACACCCATACACGTATCTATCCAACTTGATGTACAATGTCTTAAAATCTTAATTTAGATACTGTCCCCTCTTTATGGCTCCTATATGTCTTAGGTGAGTTCATTTTCTCATGTTCCTCTCCTACCCCTTCCAAACTTCCCAGCAATCAGGAATACTGTAAGAGGGTGAAGAAAGAAAAATTTCAAAACCAGGATTTCTTTGTAGCGTAAAATGTCAAAAACTCTTTACAATGATTCCTTTTCTGTCTGACTTTGAATATGTGATTCATTATGGAAGTGCAGTAGAGCCTCTGAATGCTGGTGGGACAGTGATTTATTCAAACACAAGATTTGCTCCAGAAATAGTACCATGGGGTCCAAATAAGTTTGCGATGGTTCTTTTCTCTGGCATTGGCTCAGAACATATGCCTTTATCACAAAACCAGTTTGAATTTTGTGCGCATATCCCGTTACACTTCATTCAAATCATTCCGCACCTTTAAGAACACAGCCCAGGACCATCTGAAGTACTTCACTGACAGTTACAGTATACAAATAAATTAAGGCCTCTAAAGTAACTGCAAATCAGACCTGGCATCCCTCAATCTGAGAAGAAAAGTTTAACTTATTCCTCCTTCCTAAAAGAAAATAGTAGAGATAACTGCAATTGTTGAGAAACTACGGAGAGAGGGTTTAAATTTTCCACATAACATTCTCTTACTCATTTGCTGTTTTGGCCAAATATGAAGAATAAGAACTACAGAAAGTAAAGCCCGAATCTGAGAAATTACATCACCAATAGGCAATGAAATGAAGTGATTCTTGGTAGTTACTGCCAGTTGCTAAAAGCCTGTGAAATCAAGCCACAGAGCTAGGCCAGAGGCTGAGGATTGGTAGAAACTAGGATGCACCACAGGACCATTCTACTTAGACTCTGAGATGAGGTTGGGAATAGGTAACTATTAAAATTCCTAACAAAAGTAGCTTAGGTTCCAAAATTGCTCTGAAACATCAACTTAAACCTGGATAGCCAGGAGCAAGTCATGTAACCTCTCGAGCCTTTGTTCGTTTGTTTGTTTATTTATCTATTTTGAGACGGAGTCTCGCTCAGCCTCCCAGGGTGGAGTGCAGTGGTGCAATCTTGGCTCACTGCAACCTCTGTACCCTGGGTTCAAGCGACTCTCCTGCCTCAGCCTCCCAAGTAGCTGGGGCTACAGGCGCATACTACCACACCTGGCTAATTTTTATATTTTTAGTAAAGATGGAGTTTCACCATGTTGGCCAATTTGGTCTCGGTCTCTTGACCTCGTGATCTGCCCACCTCGGCCTCCCAAAATGCTGGGATTACAGGCATGAGCCACCGTGCCAGGCCAGTTTATTTATTTTTTTAAAGACAGGAGTAACAACCTGGCTGGCTGGGGTGTGTATGGCTCAAAGATGAATTATGTAAAGCATCCAACACAATGACAGCACCCAGTTCACCCTTGATAAATGGAAGCTTTGTTATCTAATATAAGAATTTAAAGAAGAACCTTTCAGTTACATATCTAGGAGAGGGACTTTAGCCATTGGAACCATCTGAATCTCAAGAAAGACATGCACACTTAGCAGTTAGGGCCATATTAAAGTAACACCGCTTCCTGACTGCCATATTCCAAAATGACTGGGCCAGTATCTCTCTACACAAAGGGTAAGTGAATCTTTCAATATGCCAATCAGTCTACTAAACTAAGAGCATTTGAATAATGATTTCTTAGGTTCACAATTCCTGGAAGAATTTTTTTCATTGTAAGTGGTTTCTTGGGCATACAGCCCACAGTTAGAAAATTAGCATTATTATTTTAATACTAACTAAATAGAATTGTGGATGGCAGTACATAATCCTAAAAACAATAAACACAATTTTGATTTACTTAATTCTGTATACAGTGAACAAAGAATCTGATTCTTTGAAACTATTTTAAGATTCGCAATCTTGGAAATATGACAAAGGGAAGTAGGAATCAAAGAATGGTATTGAAATATAAAATTTTCTAATGCCAAGACAAAAGTCACACGGATTTCAACTTGTCAGTCGAGTACGAGTCTGATTATTCTATTTACTTCACTGACTTTGATCCCTATCCTCACCTCATCTTGGAGTTAGTTTTTCCTATGGTGGGCTCCTGTTTGTCATAAAACCTTTATTTTTAACTCAGTCTGCACTTCTTACTTACAGGCCTACATTTTCAGGTCTCGTTCTAGAAATGACATTATTCAAATTTTCAGCTCAGACCCTGTCCTCTGGCCTTACCCAAAACAGTCAGACCAAATGAGATGCTTCACAGTGCTGAGAACTGATCTTTCAACTACTTAGTGATAAGCGACAGCAGCTGGTTCTGAGTAATCATACAGGAAAGGAGCTCAATACTAAGCTTCTAGGGACAATCCCCAGCCCAGCACAAAACAGGCTCAATGAGAAAACGGTCACTGTTTTCAGCTGCACCAAGAATTCATCACTGTAAACACCACCACCCCTAAGAGCCGGATGCTACTACTGCCACTCTGGCTAGCAAACCTGGAATCTACGCAGAGCCTCTCTCCTCAAATTGCTCATTTCAGAACTTAGGTTTGTTGACGGAACCTAGGTTACATTCTCGTGCCCTAGGTGCAAAGCAGATTAGTCCTCTGAGTTCTATTGTGGGAGGATGGTTCTTCTCCTAAGGTGGGAAATTCCCCCAGATTATAGCAAGAGTGTTCAAAAGGTGCTGGGAAGCCAAATAAAATACCAATCGTGCCCACTGTACAGGATTATAAATTGCTAATACCAAATAAATACCCACAGAAGACACAAAAGGAGTTCATGTCCTTTGCAGGGACATGGACGTAGCTGGAAACCATCATTCTCAGCAAATTATCACAAGAACAGAAAACCAAACACCGCATGTTCTCACTCATAAGTGGGAGTTGAACAATGAGAACACATTGACAACAGGGAGGGGAACATCACACACTGGGGCCTATCAGGGGCTGGGGGGCTCAGGGAGGGATAGCATTAGGAGAAATTCCTAATGTAGGTGACAGGTTGATGGGTGCAGCAAACCACCATGGCACATGTATACCTATGTAACAAACCTGCACATTCTGCACATGTACCCCAGAACTTAAAGTATTAAAAAAAAAAAAAGAAACAAAATGAAGTCTTAATTCCTTCATCCCAGAAAAGAGATGTGCAAATAATTAAATCATAAATTTAGCAAACAAATATGGTGTGGATATAGCAATGTCTCTGATAGTGATTTAAATCTACTGTGAATAATGAAGAAAAGTCTACAGTGTTCTATAGTGCTTAGTGCTCAGTTCTAATACCTATCAGTTATCCTTCTCCTTTTCAAAATGGATAGCAGCTACCGATGCTGTAGACCCCATCCTGACCTGAGTCACATCGTGGCTAATTCTGTCCCCTTTAATACTCCGTTTCCGTTTCCCTGCAGTAACCCACATGACTACTGACGTAGTTTTTGCTGAGTTCTCATGGGAAACCGCTTCCATCATTAAGCACGCATATTTAATCAGAACCTCCTCTGTAATGAGAACAGTTTGTTCTGACTGAAGAAGTGAGGAATTTCAGGATACAATATGCACAATATTGCTGTTGGCCAGTACTTGAGGGTAGAAGTGCCCATGAACACTAAATGCAGGCATTCTTGTCACCTCAGCATCTTACAGGGACAAACACAAGGAAGATGAATGATCAGTGCTTCTTAATGCCCCATCAGGAAGCATCATTTTACATAGCCTCCCATGTGCATATCAAATTTAGGCATAGGAATATGAGTAAGTAAAGAAACTGAGAAGCAGAAGTAAGAGAATTATCACCTCCAGCCTAAAGTCAAAACCAAACAACATGCATTTATATGCCTTAAAAATGATTAGAAGAACACACAAAATTGCACAGTGCTTATCTCTAGGTAGAATCATAGAATGTGTATGTTTTACTCTTCTTCATGCTTTTTGTGATGTACAAGAATGAGCATGTGTTACAGCTTCCAATCAGAAAGAAGCAGGCAGACTTGTTTACTGGCATATAGTCCCCAAATACCACAAACTCATAAAATATCTTCTAACGAAATTCAAGATTATTATGATTCTCATTTTCTTTTTTAAAATAACCATTTTGCAACTACATCTTAAAACAGGTAAAGCTTGAGATAGTTGAATGGTATTGCTGTAGTCCATTTGGGCTGCTATAATAAAAAACCTTAGACTGGGTAATTTAGAAATAATATAAATTTATTGCTCACAATTCTGTTAGCTTGGAAGTCAAAGATCAATGTGCCAGCAGATTTGGTGTCTGGTGAGCACCTGTTCCTCATAGATGGAGCCTTCTCTGTGTCCTCACATGGCAGGACAGTAAGTGCTAGGTAGCTCTCTTGGCCTCTTCTTTCTCTGAGACACAGTCTCAGGCTGTCGCCCTGGCTGGAGTGCAGTGGCGTGATCTCAGCTCACTGCAACCTCCACCTCCCTGGCTAAAACAATTCTCATGCCTCAACCACCTGAGTAGCCAGGACCTCAGCCATGTGCCACCATGCCCAGCAAATTCTTTTGTATTTTTAGTAGATTCTTAGGCCCCTTTCATAGTGTCTCTAATCCCACTCATGAGGATTCTGCTCTCACGACCTAACCACCCTACAAAGGCTCCTCCATTCCTTAATGCTATCATCTTAGCAATTAGGTTTCAATGTATGAATTTTGGAGGGACACAAACATTCAGAAAATAGCAGGTATATTTAATATTTCAAAAATACGTGTGATACCATATGTTCTCAATCCCATATGGGAGCTAAGCTATGAGAATGCAAAGGCTTACGAATGATACAATGGACTTTGAGGACTCAGGGGAACGGGTAGGATGGGAGTGAGGGAAAAAAATTACACATTGGGTATAGTGTACAGGTGCACCAAAATCTCAGAAATCACCACCAAAAAGCTTATTCATGTAACCAAAACCCATCTGTTCCCCAGAAACCTACTGAAATAAAAAAAAAAAAATGTGTGATACAAATATGACCATAAGCAATCATAGAACAAGTACTCTTTGTATTGTACACTTCTACTTGTTAGTTTAATAAATGAATCCAAAAAGCCTATCACTAAGCATTTGATTGTATTGCTTCTACCATTTCCTTTCTATCAATTATTACCAGTTCTTCCTTAAAAGAAAGGTCTCGGCTGGGCGCGGTGGCTCACACCTGTAATCCCAGCACTTTGGGAGGCCGAGGCGGGCAGATCATGAGGTCAGGAGATCGAGACCATCCTGGCTAACATGGTGAAATCCCATCTCTACTAAAAATACAAAAAATTAGCCAGGTGCAGGGGTGGGCGCCTGTAGTCCCAGCTACTCAGGAGGCCGAGGCAGGAGAATGGCGTGAACCCGGGAGGCGGAGTTTGCAGTGAGCCGAGACTGCACCACTGCACTCCAGCCTGGGCGACAGAGCGAGACTCCGTCTCCAAAAAAAAAAAAAAAGAAAGGTCTCACTGTGTATAAAACTACCTTAGGACTAAAGTATACCAAAACGATAACAAAAAAAGACAAGGTTGGGCGCAGTAGCTCATGTCTGTAATCCCAGCACTTTGGGAGGCCGAGGCGGGAAGATCACCTGAGGTCAGGAGTTCAAGATCAGCCTGGCCAAAATGGTGAAACCACGTCTCTACTACAAATACAAAAATTAGCTGGGTGTGGTGATGTGTGCCTGTAATCCCAACTACTCAGGAGGCTGAGACAGGAGAATCGCTTGAACCCAGAAGGTGGAGGTTGCAGTGAGCCGAGACCATGCCATTGCACTTCAGCCTGGGCAACAAGAGTAAAACTCCATCTCAAAATAAAAGAAAACAAACAAACAAAAAGACAAATGAACTAATGCTTTTAGAATACTTCAGTAACAACATTATTAAGAACAGCCTTTCAAGCTTCTTGGTGCTTTGCATTTTTCAGATCTAAAATATAAATGTCTTTTTAAACTGTGATGGATCCTCAATTAGTGAAGAATCCCATGAACACTCCCAATTTTCTCCACTGAAGGTAAGTTTTCAAATGCCTTCAGCAAGCAACTGAGGTGTCTAAAAGGGTACTATCCTCTGCATCCAATCTTCCTGTCCACTGCTTCTCAACACATGGACCTTCAATAAGCCATTTCCCTCACTGACCTGCACCCCCAGTGTTTAGTCCCGCTTCGGTGCTATACTCTTGTTATTTCTTCTGCTGCCTGCCCACCTATTTGCCATTTATCAGTGACTTCTCTAACATCTGTAGATTTTTCAATTCTTCCTCTATCCTTCCAAAAAACTCAAAATTTTGAATTAGTGTGACTCACAGAGAAGTTGTAAAAATAGGAAGTTTTCTTCCATTCTTCACCCAGGTTCCCTGAATGATGTCATCTTGTATAACCATGGTATCAATTATCAAAAACAGAAAATTGGCATTGTTACAATTCTGTTAACTTAGAGGCCTTATTTGGATTCTACCAGTTTTTCCATCATGAACTCACTCTTTTAGAGGGAGAAAGGGACTGTGGTTCTACAAATTTTATTGCATTATAGATTCATGTTACTACTACTACAGTCGGCACATAGAATTGCTCCATCACTACACTGAAACTGCCTCAGGCTATCCCTTTATAGCTTTTATACTCCCCAACTCTAAACTCTAGCAGTCATTAATTTGTTCTCTATCTCTATAGTTTTGTCACCTCAGAAATATGTAATCATTTGAGATTAGCTTATTTTTTTAACTCAACATAATTGGATCTTGAGATCCAATTAAGTTGCTGCATATATCAAGACCTGCTCCTTTTTACCACTGAGTAGTACTCCACTGTATGGATATACCACAGATTGTTTATCCATTCACTTGTTAAAAGACACATGGGTTATTTCCAGTTTGGGGCTATTACAAATAAAGCTGCTATAAACATTCATGTGTATGTCTCTGTGTGAACAAAAGTTTTCATTTCTCTAGTGTAAATATCCAGGACTAAGACTGCTGGGTCATACAGTACCTGGGATAATTAATTTTTATGTGGTTAATTCAAGTTGGCTAGGCTATGGTACCCAGTTATTTGGTCAAACACCAGTCCAGATGTCATAAATTTTTTTATATGTTATTAATATCTAAATCTGTAGAGTCTGAGTAAAGCAGATGATCCCCCAAAATGTGGGTGGGCCTCTTTCAGTCAGCTGAAGGATCTAAGACAAAAGACTAAAGTTCAGGAAGACGAAGGAATTCTGCCTTCAGACTCAAGACTTCAACAATGACTCCTGCTGAAATTTCCAGCCTGCCCAAGCCTGCCGGGAAAATTTCAGACTTGCTGGTTCCCACAGTTGTGTGAGCAAGTTCCTCAGTTTCTTAAAATCCATGTTTGTATGTTTGTGTGTGTGTGTGTGTGTGTGTGTGTGTGTGTGTAAACAACTGTGGTCCAGTGGTGCTATTTCTCTGGAGATCCCTGACTGATACATCTCCTACGACTGGGAAATAGGCAGGGATATCTGCTCTCAAACACTTCTGTTTTCTTTTTTTCTTTTTTTTGCCATTATATAAATAATCTGTGATTTTAACATACAAACCAATTTACGATAAATTTATATATTTCTTTTAGATATCTACATATTGGATAGCTAAGAGTTTAATGGAGAATCAGTAAGCATGATATAAGAATGTCTTATTTTAAAGTCTGCTAGTATTTCAGAAAGTAAATTCTGTAAGAGGGAGTAAAAACAAACTACCATATATTCAATCTTATACCCACCATAGTAAACTAAGTAAAAAATATGTTCATGCATATTATGTGAGTTTGGAGGTGAGCAATACCTTAATGATACAACTGATATTCAAATTTTGTCAAAGTGACAGCAGAGCTATGAAAAAATCTACATATTAAAAAGGCAGGAAAATTTCAAATGTCTCCTAAAGAGCTTTTTAGGGGAGGCTATGTGCAGCTATAGAAAACTATTACGTTCTATGCAGTAGAAGCAACAATTTTTAAAAACTTACTTTAAATAGTAACATTTTAGAAGACAGTACAGAAATATCCAGGTAGTGTTAATACCTCTGCCATAAAGACATCCAAAACTTCAAAAACAAATTTCTACTGACCATCTTAGTGTACTGTTCTAGGCTCTGGGGTTATAGCAATAAAAATACATCCAGTCCAGATTCTCATGGACTCTACACTTAGCTAGGGTGGGGTAGAAGGAAAAAATGATAAACACAATTAAGTCAGATCATGATAAATTCTCATGAAAAAATATCAAGCTTGGTAAGAGAGTAAAGGATGGAAGTGTGAGTGGTGGTGGGTGCTATTTTAGAGGACAGGCAAGACCTTTCTGAGAAAGTGGCATGCACATATAACATAAACATTTGTTGTTTTTCTTTTTTCTTTTTCTTTTTTTTGAGACAGAGTCTCACTGTCACCCAGGCTGGAGTGCAGTGGTGCGGTCTTAGCTCACTGCCAGCTTTACCTCCTGGGTTCATGCCATTCTCCTGCCTCAGCCTCCTGAGTAGCTGAGACTACAGGCACCTGCCACCATGTCTGGCTAATTTTTTTTGTATTTTTAGTGGAGACGGGGTTTTACTGTGTTAGCCAGGATGGTCTTGATATCCTGACCTCGTGATTCGCCTGCCTTGGCCTCCCAAAGTGCTGGGATTACAGGTGTGAGCCACTGTGCCCAGCCTGTTGTTTTTCTTTTAAGAGACACAGTCTTGCTTTGTCACCCAGGCTAGAGGGTAGTGGCACAATCACAGCTCACTGTAATATCAAACTCCTGGGCTCAAGCAATCCTTCCTGCCTCAGCCTCCTGAGTAGTTGGGACTACGTGGTGTGCCACCATCCACAGTTGATTAATTATTTATTTATTATTATTATTTTTTAGAGATGGGATCTCACTATGTTGTCTGGACTGGTCTCGAACTCCTGACCACAATCAATCCTTCTACCTCAGCCTCCCAAAGCACTGAGATTACAGGCATGAGCCACCACCAACACAAACTCTAAATCTGGGGTGACCTCTTGGAAAAAGATGGATGGAAAGAGAGAACCTCAGAAATTTCAACCAGATGGGCAGTGTGGAGTCACACTGCTCCCGCCCATGTGGTGTGCTCAGTCAAGGCCAGAAACCTGTCTGCTGTGTTGGCTGCAGAAGTGGGTGTGTTTTCCACAGAGCTGGGGCGGGATCTTGGTTGTGTTTCTCGCAGTAGGTCCTCTCTCTTGCTGGTTTTGATGAAGTTTCCATGTTGTGAGTTGCCATATTAGAGAGGCCCACATGGCAAGGAACTGAGGGAAACTTCCATCCAGCAGCCGGTGAGGAGCTGAAGCCCTCAATCCTACAGGTCACAAGGAGCTGAATCCTACCAACAACCACATAAGGGATTTTGGAAGCAGATCCTGCCCCATGTGAGTCTTTGGATGAGACTTCAGCATTGACTAACTTCTGAGAGACCCTGAATAGAGGTACGTTATGCCAGACTCCTGGAGACACTGTGAGATAAAAAATATGGGTTGTTTTAAGCTTCTACATTTGTGGTAATTTGTTACATAGCAATAGATAGCTAAATTACCTTCTCTCTGATTCTGTTAAAAGATTAACACTGAAAAAGTTAAAAAACAAATCTGTCTAGTAAGGTTGATCCTCAGGTTCCACTATTTGAACACTTGGGCATCCAACCCTGGTCTCTCACTTACTGGGCTATCTGGCTTTTATAAGGTGCCTTTGATTTCATTCTTGATTACTTGCCTTATTCAGCTGTTCCAGAATCAGGGCATCACCTCCACCCCATATGTGTCTAGACTCTTCCATGTCCAACCCTTGCTTAGGAACTGAAGGCCTGACCAACACATCACACTTCCCTCATAAAAGTACTCATCTGCTGAAACTAGGAGACCAACTTCATCTCAAGAGAGGCTTGGCTCCTTAACCCAGGACCCAGACCAGGGAAGACTGCTACTTCCCCACCACAGCAGCAAAAGTCAAATAGGGTTAACTCCAGTTCAGATGAAGGAATAATAAACAAATATTAGCTAAAAGAAAGCTGAGGAGGGGTTTGAGGGGAAGAACACCAGAAATTTTATGAATTTGAAAGAAACAATAATAAAATTGGTTTAAAAAAAAAAAAAAACAGCAGAAATAGGGACTTCTTCATGCACTCTTATTCAAAACAAAATGGCAGTGGATCCTGGGTACATCAACCACCATGTGGTGGAAAAACACAAGAACTAGCAAACTATTGGGTGGTCCTTCTCAGAGGAAAGTTGTCAGATCCATCTGACTTTGATCTCTCATTCACAGAAATAGCCTGGAGAAACTCCTCCACCCAATAAAAATAATAAATCTCATAAGCCACACACTCTGCAGGCCAGAAATCACCTCTGGTGAGAAACCTTCCTTTCCAACGCATGAAGCAAACATTAACCGTTAGAATGCTGGACTAGAAATATCATAGTGAAAATCCAAAGGAATAAAAGTCTGTGTCGCAAATCTCAGAGGTTGGGGAAGATACAAGAGAAAGGAAGAGCTAAAATCTGTATTATTCCCTGCATCGGAAAGGTATTGTTGCCAGCAATCTTTTAGGGAAACTGTCAGGAACTAAGAACATAAAACTCAGGATTTAAATTTAACCATGTTTATTCTGGTCTAGGGGCAAAACTAAAAGAGCTTAAAAAAGAATGTCTGTAATAATGTGAAAACTTTACTTGTAAAGTAGCAAATTCCTTTAATTCTTGGTAAAATTCATGAACAAAGGCATTTTGGGGTGACCCTGCCCACATAAGAGATTACTAATTCATGCGCACATATGCAAAATTACCATGTCAAACAAAATGTAGAATTCTAGGGTAAAGAAGACAATCTAATCTAACTCAACAGAGAGCCTCCTTTTCCTCATTCAGCCTTTTGCAATGTTACACACTGGTGGGCATCTTTCTTGTCTAGAAGTATAGAAAACAGTGCTTGGAAGGACCTGGACTTGATTCTTGGTTCCACTACTTAGTGGGTAGCTACTATTTGACTATACCACAACATGTTCTCTTATTGAGCTTTAGTTTTCATTCATGAAATGGAGTTAATGAATAGTGTCTAACTTACTTGTTATCATAAATATTAAATTAGATACTCCATGTAAAGTATCTGGCACAGGATCACTACTCTACAAAGGCTATTATAAAAAACATATATTCCATATTTATACATTAGTAAATGTTGGTAAATATGAACTCCTTAATCAATGGCTTGCAGTACTGTTGGTTCAGGTAAGTCATCTAACCACTCTGAGCTTCCACATTCTTAAAATACAGATTATGCTACATGTCCAGCCTACAATCCATAGATTTTCCACACTATCGAGAGTGGGAGCTCATCAGCCCAATTTCTGTACTGCCACATGCATTAGTTTGCTGGGGTTGCCCTAACAAAGTACTATGAACAGGGTGGCTTTAACAACAGAAATTCCTGTTGAAGACTAGAGGTGCAAGCCCACGGTGTTTCATTCCATAGCCCGTAAGGGACAATCTCTTCCAGGCCTCTCCCCTAGCTTCGGGTGGGTTACCAGCAATCTTTGGGGTTCCTTAACCAGTAGAACGTCACCTTGATCACTGCCTTCATGTTCACATGATGCTCTTCTCCCTTTGTGCATGTGTCTGTCTCCAAATTACTGCTTTTTATAGGACATCAATCAGATTGGATTAGAGCCTACCCCAAATGACTTTGTTTTTAACTTGTACTTCTGTAAAAATCCCTGTCTCCAAATAAACTCACGCTCCGAGGTATTCAGGGTTAGAACTTCAAAATATGTATTTTGGGGTGACACAATTTAACCCACAACACCATGCTCCATCAAAAAAGCCAGCAAATCAGGGCACACAGAGGGGGTCTGGGGCAACATCTGCATTTAAGTCCAAGAGAACTCTAATCCAATTCCTGGCCAGACAGACTCTATCTGGCCCCAGGTAACAAATTTGAACAGCTACTTCTGCACCACGCATCTATTTTCTCCACAGAAAAGGTTGCCAGATAGGACACCCAGTTAAATTTAAATTTCCAATAAACAATGGACAATTTTTCAGCCTTGGCATATCCCATGAGCCTCCTGTATTTTTATTTCCTAAGCTGGCCCTCTACCCACAGGTGGGCTGCATTGCCATGCTGAGCTCTCAAGGTCAGGCAGCATTACCTAAATGTCTCCCATAAGAACAACCTGAGGTACCTGTTATGAATACAATTCCCAGGCTCCATCCCAGACCCACAGAATCATGTTCACCATTGAAGATGTCTGGAAAGCTACATTTAACCAGTAGCTCAAGTCATTCTTTTCAAAGACATCTGGGAAGCAATGGATTAGACGAGGACAATGGATTAGACGAGGAACAGTTAGGAGTTATTAGTATAAGAAGTAAAAGGTAGAGTGATAAAGTGAAAACAAAATCAAAACATAAACTGGTGGGATTAACAAATGCTTTTCTAATTCAGAATATGAGGATGTAGGAGAAATGACTAGATAACTACAAAAATGCTTATCTTCTGGGGAGGTGGAAGTGGATGTAATCATTGTATTAGTAAGACTATTTTCCTGTGGGCTTATTCCAATGCCAGGTGTAAAACTGCTAAACTCAGAGTACACTATGACCAAGGCCACCCTCTTCAAGGAAATAAGACCTTCTGCTCAGTCCCCCCAGCACCATGCCTTCAACACAACTGAGGCCTACCTAGGAATGTGCTCCCTCTGCCTCTGCATTCTCAACCTCCCTGGCACAGGGAAATAATCTTCCTTCTTACAAGTATAGGCTCTGAGGGCAGAATTGTGCCTAGTTTGTGGGTGGTCTAGCTGTAGCTCAAAGCACTGAAACATGTTTCCAACACTGAAAAAATAACAAGCAAAACCAAGGCAAAAACCACACTAAAATAAAATCTGTGTTTTATGTTGATCTCAAATAAAGCACCTAAAGCATTTAAATAAATCTCACTGACTGCATAAGCAATAATAGCTTAGATGTAACTAGTGGCCTTTTAAAGCAAAACAACATTGGTTTACAAAACTAAATTACAGCGAGTAAGTAAAGACTCATTGGATTAATTCGAAAAGATGCTGAAGTGGGATATATTCTTTGGACGGTCTGACCCATTTTTGGTCCCATCATCAATTCTGATTCCCTAATCCCAATTTTCTTCTTGTACTAGATGTTTAGAAGGATTTCTGAGCTCTGTGTAATTTGAACTCTGTCCCACAGGGGCTTAAATTCAGCAAGAGTAATACACACACACACACACATACACACATATATAGATACATATACATACAATTTCATAACACAAATCACACATACACAATATTCATTATATTACACATTATTTTAGCTTTAGGGTTTTAATTTATGGTGTTTGCATTTTTATTTCATATAGTTTGTTTATTAGAAAAGGATGTAGCAACAACCAAGGGGGAACAGCCAGAACGTTCGAAAATTCATTGAAACAGATCTAATGTCTGGTACTCATTCTATCACAGTGTAGCATAACACCCAAGGATGCAACTTCTAGGGTTCAATATGAATCATATTCTCATGACTCTCATGACTGAAGCAAAACCACTACTTTCACGGAAAATACAAATGAAAATTCCTCTTAGAAAAATAACCAAGAAATAAGAGTTGTTTTTTTTTCTTTTAGTATTTAAATTTTAATAAAAAGAACTGTCACATTGCAATCACTTTGAGACAGACAATGGAATTTGATTTAATATGTAATGCAGTCTATTCATTAGAAGATTATTACT
The DNA here is from genome assembly GCF_001698545.2 of Rhinopithecus bieti. Lineage (NCBI taxonomy): Eukaryota > Metazoa > Chordata > Mammalia > Primates > Cercopithecidae > Rhinopithecus > Rhinopithecus bieti. The sequence continues at coordinate 1,500,845 of NW_016805612.1, forward strand.
TAGGATGAAAATGTTTATTGTATAAGTCAACTTCTTGTTAACTGGAGGAAACCTTTTTCCCTAAAGACACTGTAATATCTGAAGGTTATATAATGCTTCATTGTTTCCATATATATTTTTATTTTTTGTAAATAATCTAAGGATAAAAAAACTAAATATTTCTGCCAAGTCACACAGTTGGTTTATGACATATCTACTTTTAAAACTAGATCAAGTATGTCTAGACCAGTGTACCTTTCATTTGCCAACCAGTCAAGATTCAGCAAGGAGTTCGTTTTAATTGTTTGATTAAATTTGTATTTATAATTCCTATCTTAAACAAAATGTGACATTTTTAACCAATGCTAAATATTTTCAAGTAATTACATTTAGGCCCATCCAAATGTGATAAATACAGACAGAATTCAATTCTTATTATGGTGATCTGCATACTCAAGACTGTCATTTACCTTCTAGTGAAAAATACATTAACCTTTCTTTTGTCTTCATTCAATAATTCTGGTATTTGAAGTGGTAGAGAAAAAACAATCAACTTTCAGAAGCCTACATGATTTATTTAGATTCCATACAGTAGTAGTTTGGTCTGTGCCCAATGGTTATGCTAGAGTTCCCAGAAGGCCCTTCACTGGTAAGGTTCTGGGTTAATATTGGCCCTAGAAGAAATCTGCACAAGTTTTGGAGCAGAAGTGAAGCTGCAGCCAGTACTCTCTGAATGAAGGTCATCATGGGGAGAAGTGGTGGCAGAGCCATGGATGCCAGCGTTCCCAGCTCATCCTTACTCTTCTCCGTTCTGTGTCCAGCTCTTCTGCCCCAATGGACCCTGCTGACCAACAGTTGCATGGCGCCCACAAGCAACTACTTGGCAGCAAACCCACAGAAGCAGCTGCTACACAGAGGCGTGCTCCCCAAGGCCCTCTGGGACCTTCCCATTCCCATCCACCTCGGGTGGTGGGCTGTGCTCAGCTTCTAACTCCCTGGCTGCTGACTCCTCTGATGCCCCCACTCCCCACTGCCCCTCCCCACCGCCACCCAGCCCCTCACACACGGGGGAGCTCTCATTCCTGTAATAATCCCCTAGTCCCATGGCTCCCGGTGGTTTGGCTTCCCTTGATTAACTCTTAACTGCTGCACATACCTCCTAGTCCACAAATGCTGGAGGACTACCTAGGAGTATTTTTTGTTTTGTCTTTTGGAAGTTTTTATTACTATTTTTTTCTTCACAGTCACTTTTTAAAATTTTTTTAATGTTATGTTCCATATAACATAAAATGTATCATCTTAACTAATTTTGTTTTGTTTTGAGACAAGGTCTCACTCTGTCATCCAAACCGGAGTGCAGTGGCACGATCTTGGCTCACTGCAGCCTCTACCTCCTGGGGTCAAGTGATTCTCCTGCCTCAGCCTCCCAAGTAGCTGGGACTATAAGCACATGCCATCATGCCTGGACAAATTTTATATTTGTATAGAGACAGGGTTTCGCCATGTTGCCTGGGCTGATCATCTTAACCATTTTTTAAGTATACAGTTAAGACATACTGAATGATTCATATTGTTGTGCAACCATCACCAACCATCAATCTCCAGAACTTTTTCATCTTGCCAAATTGAAACTCTATACCCATTACACAGTAACACCCCAATTCCGTCTACTCTCAATGCCTGGGAATCACTATTTTACTTTCTGTTTCTATGATTTTGATTACTTTAAGTACTCATATATGTGTTATAATGTGTATGTATAATTTCATATGAGTTATAATTATATAATGTGTTATGCATCTGTTATAATGTCTTTTTGTGACTGGCTCTTTTCTCTTAATATCCCCAAGGTTTATTTATGGTGCAGCATTTGTTAGAACTTCCTTCTGTGTTCTAGTATATATCAGACTCTGACTGAGAAGAAGGTGCTTACTTCTTCCACTTCGTTATTTTTGTCCCTCATTTTCCATATCACTACCTTCTTTTGTGTTTAGATGTTTTTTTGTGGTGAAATAATGTTTACATTCCTTTCTCATTTCCTTTTGTATATAAATGGTCCCTGACTTTTAATGTTCAACTTGTAATTTTTAACTTTATGGTGGGTTTATTTGGGCATAACCCCATCATAAGTTGAGGAGTGTAAGGATAACGGTTCAACTTACAACTTTTTGACTTTATGATGTGTTTTATCGGGGTATTAAATGCATTTTCAGCTTAGACATTTTCAACTTACAATGGGTTTATTGGGAAGTAGCCCCATCATAAGTTGAGGAACATCTGTGTATTTTATATGTATTTTCTTTGTGGTTGCATTGGAAATTATATTGAATCCTAAACTTACAGCACTCTAATTTGGATTTATACCAGCTTAATTCTAACAACATACAAAAACTCTGCTCTCCTTTAAATCTGTGTCCTCACTCCTTTCAGCTGCTTATGTTGCAAAATTATACCTTTATATATTGTGTGTCCCAAAACATGAACTAAAAAAAACAAAAAAACAAAACAAAACAAAAAAAAAACAAACTTAAATGCATTAGTCTCTTAAATTACATACAAAACAAAACATGGAGTTACAAGCCAAAGTTATAATAACACTAGCTTTTAGACTAACAATTGCCTTTTAAAAAAATGTTAGTCGTTACTCTCTAAAACCATGTAGAAAACAAAAAGTGGAGTTACAGTCTGTTGTTACAATACTACTACCTTTAATAATTTCACATGCCTTTATCTTTACTGAGATGTGCATTTCTTCAAAGGGTTTCAGGTTATTGTCTAGTGTCCTTTCACGCCAATCTGCAGGACTCTCTTTGGTATTTCTTACAGGGTAAGTCTGGTGGTAACAAACTCCCTCAGCTTTTGTTTACCTGACAATGTCTTATTTTCTACCTCACTTTTGAAGAACAGTTGTTTTGTTAGATATAGGTTCTTTGGCTTTCCGTTTTTTTGTTTTGTTTTGTTTATTCTTTTTCCTTTTATGTTGGCCCACTAGCTTCTGGGCTCCAAAGTTTCTGAGGAGAAATCTGTGGAGAATCTCATTGCGGCTCCTTTGCATGTGAAGAGTTGCTTCTCTCTTGATGCTTTCAAGATACTCTTTTTTTCTTTTGACATTTTGATTATAATGTGTCTCAACGTGGGTCTCTGAGATCATCCTACTCAGAGTTCACTGGGCTTCTGGGATGTTTACATTCATGTCTTTCATGACATGTGGGAAGTTTTCCACCATTACCTCTTCAAATATTCTCACTGCCCCTTTCTCTCTCTGGAATTTCCACAATGCACATGTTGATCTGTTCGATGGTGTAAGGTTCCACAGGTCCCTTATACTCCATTCACGTTTCCTCATTCTTTTTTCTTTCTGTTCCTCAGACTTGATAATTTTGATTGTCCTATCTTCAAATTCAAATTCTTTCTTCTGACTGCTCACATTTGTCTTTGAATCTCTCTAGTGAATTTTTCATTTCAGTTATGGTATTTTTCAGCTTTAAAATTTATTTTTGGCTTCTTTATAAGTTGTCTATCTCTTTCTTAATATTTCTATTTTGTTTATACACTGTTTTCTTGACTTCCCCAAGTCTTCCTTTAGTTCATGAACATCTTTACGACAGTTATTTTAAAGTCTATGTCTAAAATACAGGCCATCTGATTTTTATCAGGAACAGTTTGTTGGTTTTATTTTTTCCTTTCAATGGGACACATTTTCTTGTTTCTTTGTATGCCTTGTGATTTTTGGCTGAAAACTGGACATTTGAATCTAATAATGCAGTGATCTGGAAATCAAATTTTCTTCCTTCCCAAGGGTTTGCTGCAGCTTTTGGTTTTGTTTTGTTTTGATTTGATTTGATTGATATAGGCAGTCTCTAAGTCAATGATCTGACTGAGGTGTAAACTTAAGGTCCTCTCAGATCTTTTCTGAGTCTGTGCCTCTTCCTGGCCACAAATAGTGACTTTCTTTTTTCTTTTTCTTTTCTTGAGATGGAGTTTCGCTCTTGTTGCCCAGGCTGGAGTGCAATGCCGCAATCTCGGCTCACTGCAACCTCCACCTCCCGGGTTCAAGCAATTCTCCTGTCTCAGCCTCCCGAGTAGCTGGGATTACAGGCATGCATCATCACACCCGGCTAATTTTGTATTTTTAGTAGAGATGGGTTTTCTCCGTGCTGGTCAGGCTGGTCTTGAACTCCTGACCTCAGGTGATCCGCCTGCTTCAGCCTCCCAAAGTGCTGGGATTACAGGCATGAGCCACCATGCCTGGCCCACATGTAGTGACTTCCTAACTTCCCTTATACATGTCCAGTTACTTTGGAATACCCTAGTTTCCAGGATCTGGCTCCCAAAATGGAAACAGAAAAAAATGAAGGGGCAAAAAAAGGACTGAATCTTTATTTTTTTCTTTATGAGATGGGATCTCACTATGCTGCCCAAGCTGGTCTTGAAGTTCTGAGCTCAAGCAATTCTCCCACCTTGGCTTCTCAAAGTGTTGGGGCTATAGGTATGAGCCACCATGCCCAGTCCTGGACTAGAACTTTAAATTCCCTGAAACTCACATCAGGTGAAGGAGGAGGGGGTTGCAACAATGCAGGGAGGGCACAAAAACAATGGTTGCCCACCACTTTGTCTGCAGCTCTTGATCAAAAGCAGCAATCAGCACCCATATCTCCAATATCTGGATCCTTATTGCACACCCTACATCCTGCAAGGTGTCTGCAAGCTTCTCTTAGACCAAGTGTATGGCTGTCTGCTCCAAGGCTGAGGGATAGGGGTGTGTAGCTGCTACCATGCTAAGGACCAAACATAACCACAATTCACTATCCTAGCCTTCCCCTGGAAACTGTACGCCGTTAGGAGATTCAGAGTTCCAAAACAGTTACATCAAACAGGTTCTGTCAGTGCATTTGTTGTCCAGTTGGTGCTTTCTACTCTGCCATCTTCCCAGAATCCTCTTCTGCACAGTCACTTTTCAGACTATAATTTCTAATCCCAGAAGGACTTATGTTTATTATGAAAAAACAAAGCAAGCTCAACTCTGGTCCAGGATATAAATGCACATGGGCTTCAGTTTCATTTGTTCCACAGGGAGAGTTATAAGCACTTCTGAATAAAACTCATTTTCTATTTAGAAGCAGCATCTTTGTTACCAGAATTTGCTCCTCTTCTCAGGTGCTGTGTTCAAATATATAGAAAATGCAATCATGATTGAGAAATCAAACTAAAGCATATAGGAGCAGAAAATCATCTCACCTTCTTCAGTAAATATATAAGGAGCACTGTGAAAGCAGCAAAGCTAAAAAGGGAACATCAAGATCAATCTCTGAACACTTCTAAAATGATATGTATTACTAATACTCAATTATAAAATCTCAAAGGAACTAAGGCCGAGTAAAGTAATGAACATGTATTTACCAATTCCAGCAGCACTTTATTCAAGAACACATCTCCAAATAATGATGCTTGGGAAGATTAAAGGAGAGAGTGTTTCAAAGACTAACATCCTCAGGAAAGCTTTGAAATAGAAATTAAGTTATTCACCATTAAAGTTGTTCGTGTGTGTGTGTGTATGTGTGTGTGTTTGTGTGTATTAGAGAGAGCAAGAGTGAGAGAGAGAATGAGAGGGGAGGTGTTTTTTGTTTGGCTGTTCAAATATAGACATTTGGCATCGATTTTTGGTGAATAGGCCTGGCAAGTAGATATGTTAAAATAATTTGATTTTTCCACCCTGAAGTCACATACTCAAACTTGCACATCTTCCCTCAAAAATTGGTAACTTCCTGTTACAATGAATGTCATTCAGTCTATAGAATACAGTGACAGCCAAAGTGGAAGACAAAAAATGACTTACTACTTATGGGAAAAGCCCTAGGACCACCACTAAGCATATGGCTGCTCTCCTGGATGGGTTCTGTTCCCGCATACTCTTCACCCATCACCCATTTAGACCACCCAAGTGACCTGCCATCACCCCCTTGCCAATAACCATTCTTCTGTTATTGCCTTTTGGAAAGCTCCCTCTTTTCTACCTCTTCCTTTTTGTATGCCATACCCATATTATCATTTGTTTTTACTCTACACTCTGTAAGCGATTTCACCAATATTATGGTTTTATATAGAATCTATATGTAAATAATGGTCAATTTTACGTCTCCATTCTAGATTCCTTTTTCAAACTCCAGATATAGCCATATATTCAACTGCCTGCTTGGGAATTCCCCTTTGATATCTCACAGGCATTTCAAAATAACATGCTCAAACTGGAACTCCAGAACTTCTTTCTCAAATAGTTGCCTCTTCCAGTCTTCCATGTTCAGTCCATTGTACCTTATCCATAAACCTGGGAACTATTAATGTCTCCCTCTCTTACTCACACCTCATAGCTAAACTCAGTTTATTAATGGCCCAATAAATGCATTGTGTGTGTGCATGTGTGTGTGTTTGTGTGTGTGTGTGTGAAGCCACCACGTGATTTCTTTAAGTAGCCTCTTCTCTGGTCCCTCCACTTAAATTCTGAACCTCTATAATTTGTTCTCCACACAGCAGCTACTAATCCTTTGGAAATGCAAATCAGAAAATCAGATGATGTCATTTCACTGCTAAAACCTTGAGATAAAGATTCTTGAGATAAAGTTCAACATTTCTAACTTGTCCATTTATAAAGACAGTAATAATCCACAGTGTTAGAAGTCAGGGGGACAATGGTTACTGTAGATGGACATCTGAAAGATAAGAACCTAGTTTCTGGCTGAGGCAGGCAGATCACTTGAGACCAGAAGTTTGAGACCATCCTGGCCAACATGGCGAAACCCCATCTTGATTAAAAATACAAAATTAGCTGGGCATGATGGCACATACCTGTGGTCCCAGCTACTTGGGAGGCTGACGCGTGAAAATTGCTTGAGCCCGGGAGGCAGAGGTTGCAGCGAGCTGAGATTGCGCCACGGTACTCCGGCCTGGATGACAGAGAGAGACTCTGTCTCAAAACAAACAAACAAACAAAAAAAAAACCCCAAAAAACAACAAAACAACCAGGAAAGAAAAGAGAAGAACCCAGTTTCTGAGTTGCTGGAGAAGTTCTGTTTCTTAATCTGAGTGCTGGTGACACAGTTATGTCCAATTGTTAAAAATCACTAAACTATACACTGAAGATTTGTTCATTTTCTTGTATATATGTTATAGTTGAATAAAAATATTAAATAAAAATCCAAGAGGAAAAAAACAGACTCTGCAAATGGAGGCAATAGTCGCAGAAATACTATCTTCATACATGTACATCACCAAAAGGGCTACTTAATATGCATCTGTCTCTCAGACCAGTCTCTGCCCACAGGCCTGTTCTCCTATCCTCTCCTGGCCTCTCTCTCTCTCACTCACACAGAGCAAGCACCAGTGAGACAATCATCTCTAGACTTCAAAGAAAACCCCAATGTTCATATAATAATACATGAGCTCCAATGGACATTACCTTGTCATGAATATGAAAGAGGACGTGTCTCACTGATTTTCAGTATATGTTTGCTACTGAAACTATGACAAATTATGCAATACCTAGAGGATAATGATTTTTCATTTTAGTATTTAACTCTCAGGACACAAATTTACACAAATGATAAAATATTCTATCATATGTTTATAAAACATTCCCTTAAGAAATGTTATTCATTTTCTTAACTTCTACAGCACATAACTTAGGCAGGGATACTACAGTAAGATGTTGAAAAAGAAAGTTTGCATTTTCCTCCTTTACCAAGAAGTCCATTAGCAAAAAACAAGGTGACTGCATGAAGAGAAACTTGGAAATGACTACTACACAGGTGTTGCTTAAAAGTGACATATCTGACAGGGGAACAGATGTTTCAGGGAAAACTCTTTGAATAAGCACACAGTTAATGACACTAAGCCTCATCATTAAATTTAACAGCAGCCTTTTTCACTCAAGTAGCCCATATATGATGTGCCACTAGCAATATCTACTTACGGTGCTGGTGCTGTTATTTGCATACAGCATCAGAACACGGCCATGTGACAGTACTGATCAGGAGAGAAGCCTTGTGCTTCTCACAGCTTACTAAAGCAGCAGAATCATTAGCACTGACATATTTCACTACAGCAGTTGGAAGACTATCTTTTAAATGGTAGGAGCCATCAAAAAATGGGTTTCATTCCATCACTTTAAATATTGGCCTTAGAAATTGGCTTTAGAATAATTTTATGGTTTTTTGCCTTTTTTGTTTTGTTTTGTTTTTTGTCAGGATTGGGCCAAACACACAATGTCTAAGGTGGCATCTATGTGCCAAATTCTACATCGTATCAATTGAAAGGAGACAGGCTATTTAATTTTAAACTCTCTCAATAAAAGTTATTACGGGTAAAATGCTGAAGACTAGAATACTGAGAAGGTAAAGCAGAATTGTAATGGTTCTCTACAATAGTAAGAACAGAGGGTGCTAGCATCTCTAATCATTGAGCATTTTATCAATGCTTAAAGCACACACAGCATGGTCATAAAAGTAAGTATTTGTGTTACCTTGGTCAGATCACTTAGGTCCTCTTTAACTCAGTTTCCTTATCAGCAAAATGAGGATAATAGTAACAACTTCATAGAGTTATGAGAATAAAAATTTTTTTAAATGTTTTTTTGAGACAGAGTTTCACTCTGTCACCCAGGCTGGAGTACAGTGGCAGGATCTTGACTCACTGCAACCTCTGCCTCCTGGGTTCAAGTGATTCTCCTGCCTCAGTCTCCCAAGTAGCTGGGATTATAGGCGTGGGCCACCATGCCCAGCTAATTTTGTATTTTTCAGTAGAAATTTTTTTTCACCATGTTGGCCAGGCTGGTCTCCAACACCTTACCTTGGTGATCCGCCTGCCTCGGGCTCCCAAAGTTCTGGGATTACAAGCATGAGCCACCACGCCCAAACAGAGAATAAAAATAAAATTATTGACATAGAAATTGCTTAGCATCGTACCAGGTAAATATTATTTCACCAATAAGTGGTTTTAAAAAGCAGCATCATTCTGTTCACAAGATCCACTGCAGCAAGAACAAGACAAATTATGCCCTGAAAATAACACCTCATTAATAAGATGCACTATGGTGTGGTGGCTAAAGAATTAGAGGGCCGGGAGCAGTGGCTCAAGTCTGTAATCCTAGCACTTTGGGAGACTGAGGCGGGTGGATCATGAGGTCAAGAGATTGAGACCATCTTGGCCAATATGGTGAAACCCCGTCTCTATTAAAAATACAAAAATTAGCCAGGTGTGGTGGCGGGCGCCTGTAGTCCCAGCTACTCCAGAGGCTGAGGCAGGAGAATCACTTGAACTCAGGAAGTAGAGGTTGCAGTGAGCCAAGATTGCACCACTGCACTCCAGCCTGTCAACAGAGTGAGACTCTGTCAAAAAAAAAAAAAAAAAAAAAAAGAATTAGAAGAAAAAGGATCCTAGGAAACTGTGTCTTGACTGGGCTGTGTTCACTAGAGTTAGTTACTAGTGTTAGTTATATAACATGAGCAAGTCACGCAGGCCCGATTCTCCATTGCTATACAAATAAAATGTGGCATTTAGTAAGGTGATCTTCAAGATACCTCTTGGAACTAATATTCTTTATAGGGAAAACCCTGGAAGCCCTTGAATCTTAGCATAAGCTCCCTTGAGCAACACAAATTAGAAGAAAATTATTTTATAAAAGCTTTAATCATAACATTATTTTAAATAGGGAATTTTATAGGTAAAAATAAAAAAGTTTATATATGATTGACTTCACAAAACATTATTTTACTCAATAATTTTCACAATGAGATTTAAGTAATGTTTGGTTTATCAGTACTCTCAGTAAGTATTCCTAATCCTACTGAATCCATAGAATTTAGGAGGGACCGGGTTTCCATCTCTTTGATTTCAGATGCCAAGGAAAACAGTTATCAAGAGTCAGGCCACTTCAGAAATATAATACCCCTTATACAAATGAGCTCATTCTTGGCAAGAACCCGGGGAAAGCCTAAGCAGGAGGTCACTGTCGCAATGGCAGTCACATTTAGAAAAGCTGCTCCACTCATGATCTAGCGTGCCTACATATCTCATTCAGAGTATCTCAACTGGAGATGGCTACACAATCAAGAACGAGAATACCAAATGTCATAGGAGGCATGGTTGGAGGTGAGGGATGTGAATGAGCAGCCAGAATGAAATGTACTATATAACTAAGGAACAAGAGAGTATCTAGAGGGATAAAGACAAGCAGAACAGGAACACACATATACAAACCAACAAGAGACAGGGAGGTAAACAGAAGCAAACAAAACAAAATTCAGTAAAGAAGTCCCCCATTACAGAATGCAGGTGTCACAAACTAATTATACACCCAAGAGGAGCTGGGCCATTCTTCCACACCCATAAGTAAATGAGTAAAGATTTGTTGATTCACGAGACTGTACCCTAAAGAGCAGCAACATTTTCATGGTTTTCTCCAAAGAATCGGAAACTTGATTTTATCGATTCATCAGACCTTTGACTGAGTCATTCATATAATCCAATCTTAAATAGATTTTATTGTATTTTAATTACTTTTAAAATGTATTTTAATTAATAATGAAATAAATGTACTTTTAATTATTTTATAATTAGGAAAAGAAAGGTAATTCATGCTCATTGTAGGAAGTAAAGATAATGAACACTTGCTGTAAATATTCCATAGAATATAAAATGAAAATAACTTAATCCCACCACTGAGAGATAATAATCACTTAGATTACTTTATTTCAATTCAGTCTTTTTTCTACACATACACAAAGACTTTTTCCTATATAATTAGGACAATATTGTAGTCCCTTACTAAAAAAGTAGACTTATCTGAATATATAACTGAAGATTGGTGGAAAAAAGACACAAAGTAAGAGCTATTTCTAGGAAGACTTCCCTGATGCTTGTTTTTGCTATATTATACATGTATGTTATCTGAGGCATCTGGCTGCCCACTAGATTCCCAAGGTCAGAAGCGGCCAGGACATGTGGCCTCATTCTCAGTCTGGCTTGTGGCAGTATTGGGAGGCCTCTGCTTTAAGGGGCTTGTCATACTAATCACTTCTTCATCTGAGCCTGCATCTTTCCACCTCCACTCACGCCCAATTCATTCTACTGGGGGTCAGGAAACACAGTCTCTTTTCTTGTGGTGTCCCATTTGATTTACTCATTTCTGAACAAATGTCTACAAGTGAATCAACTTTAAAGGGCCTTTGGGTGGTGATTAGGTCATGGCAGCTATTCCATCAGGAATGGGATTACTGCCCTTATAAAAGAAGCCGGAGAAAGCTTGTTCACTCCTTCTGTCATGTGAATAAACCATTAGAAGGCACCATTTTTGAAGGCAAGAGCATGCCTTCACAAGATACTGAATCTGCCGTCACCATGATCTTAGATTTCCCAGCCTCCAGAACTGTGAGTAGTAAATCCATGCTGTTTATACTCATTCTAAGGCATTTTGTAATAGCAGTCCAAGTAGACTAAGGCACAGGTCCAAGTAGAAAATAATTTCTGAAACCATCCTCCGAACCCAAGAACACCTTCATCTGATTGAATTGTACATAACAGAGTTCCAAGGTCATAGCTCTCTTTGAGAAGACAGATTTATTTTGAGAAAGGTAGGGAGTGGGGAGGGAGGGAGTTTTCATCTCGGTGATCCCTCCTACTTTCCATCCCCAACTTGGTAATATCTGGTAAGTCTCAGTTTCCAACAGTGGTACACAGAATCCTAAACTGGAATGTTAACTGAAAAATGAATGAACCACGTTAATTTGATGAGTTTACAAATCAAACATGACTATATATATTTATTTCTAAGCCAAAAAACTCAAACCATGGTTTTCATTATTGATTTAAAATAAGTATTCTTTATTTTACTTAGATTAGAAATACTCATTTAAGCAATTACAAAAATATGCATTTTATACCAAATGAATGTATTCAACTCTTGGACTTACTAATTTGATTTGGTCAAGATTTCTTATCTATTCTTCCTACCCATTTTTAAATTGCATAAAATGACTTCAAAAGAAAAAAAGAGGCGAAGCGTGGTGGCTCACACCTGTAATCCCAGCACTTTGGGAAGCCAAGGTGGGTGGATCATGAGGTCAAGAGATTGAGACCATCCTGGCCAACATGGGGAAACTCCGTCTCTACTAAAAATACAAAAATTAGCTGGGCATGGTGGCAGGAGCATGTAGTCTCAGCTACTCGGGTGGCTGAGGCAGGATAATCACTTGAACCCGGGAGGCAGAGGTTGCAGTGAGCCGAGATCATACCACTGCACTCCAGCCTGGCAACAGAGCGAGACTCCATCCCCCCAAAAAAAAGAAAGAAAAAAAGAAAAAAAGAAGCCATTTCCAATCCCTTCAATTTTATCTGTCAGTGTTCCCTTTCAGTCATTGCTCAGAATGCTATTTTTGTTTGTTTGTTTTACACATTCCCATTAAATGTTGGAGACCAGATGTAAGTGGTGGCATATCAGAGGCTACAGTGGAGAGAGAAGTAAGATATTTATCAAAAGGGCCACTGGATAAAAAAAAGTCGAGGAACAAAACTTTCGGGAGTGACTATTGAAATATGCATATTTCCACAGTAATCATGCAACTGGATATGTTTTTGGGTATGCTAGTGCTTGCAGAAGGGTTGTTATAGGAAGCCACTCCCTTTCTTTCCAGGAATGATTATAAACAGTGGCAGTTTAACCACGCTAAAGAGATGGAGACATGGCAGACTTCTCACGACTGCCGAAGTTAGATGTTACTTGCAAATTCTGAAATCTCCTCTGGAAATCATCAACATGATGATGATAAGAACATACTGAATGAATGCATCTCATTCATGTCTATCTTTCCTACAAAGATGTAAACCATTTGAGTTCATTCTTCTGATAGACACTTTAGATTCTGAATTCTAAAAATGAATAGCCGAGCAAGGGTATGGGGAAACGGAAACACACACTACTGAGAGAAGTACAGGAGTGCATTTAGGTAATATCCAGCAACGTGGAGAATAAGCATATTCATTAACCCACAATTTCATTTACAGGTAAGGTATCCTGAAGTAACTCTCACACATGTATAAAAGTAAATAAGTGCAAATGTTCATTACAATTGCATTGTTTGTAATTGGAAACAACCCAAATGTCCATCACCAGATGAATAAGTTGTAAATTCACATTATGGAATACTATAGAGCTATTAAAATAAGTAAAACAGATATATGGACAAATATGGATAGGTCCATAAAAGAAAACAGTGAGTGAAAAGAGCAAAGCTGAAAAATATTTGAGAGTATAAAACCAGTATTTAATATTATAAACTTAGAAAACATACACATAGAGAAAAAAGATACACAACAGATCCATGCAGCAGTGACTTCTGGTAGAGAAGCAGGGGAAGAGAACCTGGTAGGAGGTGATAGGGAACTTCAACTTTATCTGTAACATATTATTTCATTAAAAAAACAAAAAGAATCTAAAGAGCACATGACAAAACTAAGGTTGTTTATTCTCTGAGGAAAATTTACCAGTGTCAGTTATCTTACCTATTGTATATATATTTTTAAACACAGGGTCTCACTATGATGCCCACACCGGTCTTGAACTCATGGGCTCAAAAGATCCTCCTGCTTTGGCCTCCCAAAGTGCTGAGATTGCAGGTGTGAGCCACCGTACCCAGCCTACATTTTGTATTTTATGTGTTATTTTTATTTGTCAAAAACTAAAGTTTAGAAGTGTATAACTTAGAGTAGAAATTAAATTAACCATTATCTCTATAATGGGGCCAGTTGTTAAACCTGTAACACTTAAACATGAAGTGAAAGACCTTCTTCAAACTTCCCAAATGGAAAATCTCTGATTCAGAAGAGTAGCCTTTAAAAAGAAAAGCATCACTCAAACTTCTTTTATAAAACCAGAGCAGCTTACATTTAAAACCTGTAAAAAATTTTGAAGCTATTAAAAAGTTATCTCCCTGGATGACCATAACAGAGATATCCATTATATGGTTTAAAAACATCAGCAATAATAATAATAATAATAATAATAATAATAATAAGTGTAGGCTAAAAGGTTAATTCTTCCAAGTTCTAGTACTGGTAAATTTACCACTGTTAATTTAGGAAGACCATCTGAATGGTATGGTAAGGAGAAAATACACTGATTTTATAAAACAATACCTGATCAAAACATAGTTAAGGTAATTTTTAAAAGAATCAAATAGTTGAGGTCAATAATATGCTGACCTAGAAATTAATGCATCAGCCTGTCACTAAAATAACACTTTAGATACTTAGTGTGCAGTCAATAAGCTAATGAACTACCAATATCCTTGACAGCAATTCCATTCTCTCTTTGATTAAAATGTACTCAGCACACAATTACATGTCAAAAATATGAAACATATTTCTTTTCTATATATTTATAATTCCATTTATAATCACACCATTTGAATGCTTCGACAAGGACTGCATTATTAACATAAAATAATGTTAACTTCTGCTCCAGTAAGAAACAACTCAATCTTTTTGTTCACATACTACTATACAATTACTTATGATGATGATCATCATCATCGTGAGTTCTTGTGCACTTACTCCATGCCAGAACTGTGCTTAGCTCTCTGCATACATTTATTCATTTTTATCCCTATCACAACTCTATGAAGTTAGTTCTGTTATTATCCTCATTTTGCAGATTAGGCAATCGAGGATGGAGATACTAAGTATCATCTCAAGGCACACAGATTTAGCAAATAGGAGAATAGTTGCTTCATCTGACTACAGAAGTATGTAACCACTGCATATTCTACATACTATCAGATAGAAAGCCTTAGAAACAATATAAATAAGTGTAGCTATGCCCAGAACAAAAAATTATGCAATGACATATTTACATTGTGAAATTTACATTATCCTTCCCCCACGGTCAGGCCCTCCCCACCTGAACAATCCAGCCATATATCCCTACACATATATCCCTTACTCTTTATTGTGATTATTGAAAAGCAGTTGCTACAGGAATGAGATATAAATTGAACCATTCAGTTATACAGTGGGGGAGCAAGCATGTTGAATGCTATTGTTCTTTTGCTTTGAGGGAAGCAAAAGGCCAGCGAACACCTCATGGCACTAGGCTGTAAACTGCATTCAGTGTAGCAACTTGAATGAATCATGATTATCTAACTGACTCCAGTCAAAACCCCAAAGAATTAGTGCATTATTAAGATGTCCTAATGTGCTTCTTTTGTGATGCCAAGTCAAAAATACCAGCTATTAAAAATGAGGCAGCACTAAGAGCTGCGTTTTTGGGATCATTCCAGACCCACCTACAGGGTAATGCTAGTCTGCTTTCAACAGCTGTTTCTACTTACCTAAGGTAAGGCAGGTGCAGGACAAAAGAAGCCAACGTCTCTGCACCTGCTCCCTCAAATTCAACTCAGGTAAATCAGTAAAAGTGACCTTTGTGAACCTGTCACTAGGAGCAGATGTTTAGTGAAAGACCAGGAGGTTTTCATCCACTTGACTTTGCCTGAGTTTAATTCATTCAATTTAACCAATCTGATCAGATTCTATTGACAGATGCTTAAGGCAACTGCTTCCAAAAAAGTTGGCTTATCTAGGAAAATGCTATCAGAAAATACTGGAACAAAATCTTTCCAGGCCAAGCTGGAAGTGGATAGTTAACATGAGGTAAATAAAACCTCCTTAGAATCAATTTTAAAGTGAGAACTGCTTTGTTAAATCTGGATGATTGTGTAGATGGAGAAAGGTTATGACTACATGTTTTGTGTAATTTTTATGACAGGAAACCTCAAACATATATATATATATATAGTATGGTATAATTAATCCTCATGCTCTTATCAGTCAGCTTCAACAAGTATCACCCCTTGGTCACCTAGCCACATGCTCTCACCAAGGATTTTGAGGCAAATCTCAGATATGTCATTTTGCCTATAAATATTTCATTATTACCATACCTTAAAAAGTTTTAAAATAATTTTTACACTTTATCAGTATTCAATTTTGTACTTGTCTTATAATTGTCAACTTTTAAACAGTTTGTTTGAATGAGGATCCATACACAGTCCACATACCGCAATTCTCTTTTAAGTCTCTTTTCATCTGTGAAGGAGTCCCCACTTCTGTCTCTCTCCCTCTCCCTCCCTACTGCTCCCCACCTCTTTCTTAGTTGAAGAACTGTGTCTTAGGTTCAGTAAAGAGTTTCACAGTCTGGATTTTACTGACTGCATCCTTGAAGAACGGGAATGTCCCCAGGTCTCTTCATTACCTTAAACAAACTTAAGTTCAACTTTTTGGTACGATTTCTCTGTCAGGGGAGATGGTGCAAACATTTATTTTTAATACAGACACATATGCAACAAGAACAAGTCACACAAGTGCAGCAGCAGAAGAGGCAAGACATGAAAAAACAGCAACTCTAAGGATGCTGCAGTAATTAAAAATAGAGTTGAGAAAAAAACAACTCTGTAGACAAGACTAAAATTAAAAAACAACAACAGATGACCATGAGAAAAGCAGAAGAGTCCCTTATGCACGTAAGAAATAAGCAGGATGGGCCGGGCGCGGTGGCTCACGCCTGTAATCCCAGCATTTTGGGAGGCCAAGGTGGGCGGATCACGAGGTCAAGAGATCAAGACCATCCTGGCCAACATGGTGAAACCCTGTCTCTATGAAAAATACAAAAATTAGCTGAGCGTGGTAGCGCATGCCTCTAGTCCCAGCTACTCGGGAGGCTGAGGCAGGAGAATTGCTTGAGCCTGGGAGGTGGAGGTTGCAGTGAGCCGAGATTGCACCACTACACTCCAGCCTGGGCAACAGAGCAAGACTCCATCTAAAAAAACAGAAAAGAAAAAAGAAAGAAGCAGGATGGGCGACAAAGAGTGAGATGGAATAAGAAGCGGAGGATGACTGACAGGCCACCCCGTGTCTGTGGGCTACTTTCACAGGTATCAGCTCCCGAGATCTGCACTCCAGGGGGAGTGTTATTAACTCACAGTAAGGACAGGCTGCAGCAGCATGCCCACCTTCCTGCCGCTAACAAATGATCATGTCAGAGCTCAAGCCAGAGCCTTCCAAGTCTTACTCAGTTCAAGACCACTAGTGCTAGAGAGTGGTGAGGAGATAAGAAAAGGACTGAGATGCTGGGCCATGATTACACCTCATTACTGTCTTGTAGAAAAATTCCTTCCAACCCTCAAAATGAACACACCATACTGCCTGTAACTCATGCAGCAGCCATGTAAATTACTGGTTAAGCCAAGAGCTCTGAGGCCAGAATGTTGGGGTTTAAAGCCTGACTCTGTCATCTACTACTTTTGTGCCTAGGGTAGCGAGGGAAAGGGGAGGCGCAAATTATTTATCCTTTCACCTGTTTTCTCATCTGTGAAAGGAGATAATTACAGCACCTCCATCTTTTGTGAGGATTAAACGAGTTAATGGAAAAAAGGCATTTAGATGAGGAACTAAAATATGGTAATTGCTTCATAAATATTCAATAGTATTATCTTAAGTTACTATTGTTTTTATTATTATATTGAATTTTTAAGCTATTATTGGTCACCAATAAGAATTACAAGATGACTTCTTGTCTGATGCCTTTACTTATCATCTAAATGCAACATTTCCCAAACAATTTGATGCAAATCGCCTGATGCACTAATTAAAAAGACTAATGGTATGATAGCATCTCAGACCTGCTGAGGCAGAATCTCCCCAGGGTAAGAGTGTAGAAAACAATTTTTTTTTTTTTTTTTGAGACGGAGTCTCGCTCTGTCACCCGGGCTGGAGTGCAGTGGCCGGATCTCAGCTCACTGCAACCTCCACCTCCCGGGTTTACGCCATTCTCCTGCCTCAGCCTCCCAAGTAGCTGGGACTACAGGCGCCAGCCACCTCGCCCGGCTAGCTTTTTTTGTATTTTTAGTAGAGATGGGGTTTCACGGTGTTAGCCAGGATGGTCTCGATCTCCTGACCTCGTGATCCACCCGTCTCGGCCTCCCAAAGTGCTGGGATTACAGGCTTGAGCCACCGCGCCCGGCCAGAAAACAAATTTTAAGCCAACACTCCACGAACATCAAAGAAACAGTAGAGAGCTCAGGAGAGAATAACCTGGAATGTCACCAGAAGGTTCTGATAACCACTACATTTATTTTCCATCAGATTGTATAAAATTACAATAGCCATCAATAGAAAAATGTGATTTTATAAATGTTTTCCTTTTCTGAAAATACATGGAATTATCTATTGCTCACTCATTTTTCCACATCTATTGCAGAGTACTTTTTTCTCATGAATATGTACAGTGTTCCAATCCGGATGCTGACAATTTTATCACTAGAGAGGAAGTTCTTGAGAAGGAAAACTCCACTGCACCCTTGACTGGCATCTTGCTTAGAGTCTACAAATTGATAATAAGCAATAAGAAACATCAAGATGTAGCTTACAGCACTAGTTATTAACAAACATGGTGTGTACATTGTAAAACATCAGGCAGTAACTGCCCAAGGCGAGTGCTAACAATCCCATAAACACACAGGTGTTTTGTCACTGCGTGACTATCATCTTCAAATCTCAGGATTTTTTTTTTCTTTCATATCATTAACTAGAAGTTTTTATTTGATGGAAAATCTACATAAAGGGAAATGCAGCCCGGGCACGGTAGCTCATGCATGTGATCTCAGCACTTTGGGAGGCCAAGGCAGGAGGATCTCTGGAGCCCAGGAGTTTACAAAGTAAGACCTCATCTCTAAAACAATCTTTTTTTTACCCATCAAGCTACCAATGACTTTCTTCATAGAACTGGAAAAAACTACTTTAAAGTTCATACGGAACCAAAAAAAAGCCTGCATCACCACGACAATCCTAAGCAAAAAAGAACAAAGCTGGAGGCATCATGCTACCTGACTTCCAAGTATACTAAAAGGCTATGGTAACCAAAACAGAATGGTGCTAGGTACCAAAACAGATATGTAGAACAATGGAACAGAACAGAGGCCTCAGAAATAATACCACACATCTACAACCATCTGATTTTGACAAACATGACACAAACAAGCAATGGGGAAGGGACTCCCTATTTAATATATAGTGCTGGGAAAACTGGCTAGCCATATGTAGAAAGCTGAAACTGGATCCCTTCCTTACACTTTATACAAAATTAACTCAAGATGGGTTGAAGACTTAAATGTAAGACCTAAAACCATAAAACCCTAGAAGAAAACCTAGGCAATACCATTCAGGACATAGGCATGGGCAAATTCTACCAAACATTTAAAGAAGAATTAACACAAATCTTTCTCAAATGCTTTCAAAATCAGAAGATGAGGAAACATTTCCAAATTCAATTTACCATGCAAGGATCACCCTTATACTAAAGCCAGATAAGGATGCTACAATAAAGGAAAATTATAGGCCAACATGTTGATGAATACAGATGCAAAGATTCTCAACAAAATTCTAGAAAACTAAATTTAATGGCACATTAAAAGAATCATTCACCATGAGCAAGTGAGATTGATCACAGGGATTTAAGGATAATTCAACACACACAAATCAATAAATGTGATGCACTGCATTAACAGAATGAAGGATAAAATCATATTCCAATAGATGAAGAGAAAGCATTAACAAAATTCAACAGCCTTCCATGGTAAAATAGTCACAATAAATTAAGTGTAGAAGAAATAAATCTCAACATAATAGAAGCCATATATGACAATTTCATGGCTAAAATTATATTCAACAGTAAAAGGCTGAAAGTTTTCCTCTAATATCAGGAACAAGACAAGGGTGCCCACTCTCACCATTTCTATTTAACATAGTACTGAATATCCTAGCCAGAGCAATTAGAGAACAAAAGAAATACATGTCATCCAAATTAGGAAAGAATAAATAAAATTATTTTGTCTGCCGATGACATATAGAAAACACTAAAGACTCAACCAAAAAAAGTTATTATTAATACACAAATTCAGTAAATTTGCAAGACACAGAATCAGCATACAAAATTACTTGCATTTCCATACCCTTGAAACAAACTGTCTGAAGAAGAAACTGAGTAAATTGTCCATTTATAATAGCATCAGAAAGAATACAGGCCAGGCACTGGAGAAAGAAGACTCTGCAAGCCAGTTTATCCCATCTACTTCCTCCTGCCTTGTTCTTGCTACGATGGCAGAGATTGGATGGTGCCTACCTACATTGAGGGTAGATCTTTCTATCCTCATCAGAGAAATGCAAATCAAAATCACAATGAGATATCACCTCACATCTGTTAGGCTGGCTATTATCAAAGAGACAAAAGATAACAAGTGTTGATGAGGGAGTGGAGAAAAGGGAACCCTTGTGCATTGTTAATAGGAATGTAAATTGGTACAGCTATATGGAAAACAGTATTGAGGTTTCTCAAAAAAGGAAAAGAGAACTACTATAGGATTCTACGATGCCACTTGTGTATATATACACAGGAAATTAAATCAGTGTGTTGAAGAGCTATCTGTAACTCCATGTTCACACAGCATTATTCATAATAGTCAAGATATGGAAACAACCTAAGCATGATTCCCAAATGAATGAATAAGGAAAATGTGTTGTGTATATGTGTGCATGAGTGTAATGGCATATTATTCAGCAATAAAATAAAGAAAATTCTGCCATTTGTGGGAACGTGGATGAACCTAGAGAAAATATGTTAAGTGACATAACCCAGGCACAGAAAGGCAAATACTGTGTAATCTCCCTTTACATAGAACCTAGAAATAGGAAATTTATACATGCCGAGAGTCGAATAGTAGTTACCAGGGACTGTAGGGTGGAGGAAACAGAGAGATGATGGTTAAAAGGTACAAACTTTCAGTTAAAAGATGAACAAGTTCTGGATATTTAAGGTACAGCATGGGTAATGATGGGTGTATAAATTTGACTGTGGTAATCATTACACAATACACATGTACATGAAATCATCACATTGTATACTTTCAATATATGCAGTCTTATTTGTCAATTAAAATTTAAAATGCATTTATTTCCCTCATGATATTCTGAAAGGAGGTTTCAGTATCAAGACATTTAAAATTATTATCATAACAAATTGGGTCTGGCAGTTCACATTTGTAATTCCAATACTTTGGTAAGTCAAAGTGGGAGGATCACTTGAGGCTAGGAGTTCAAGACCAGCCTGGGCAACATAATGAGGCCCTGTCTCTACAAAAAAAAAAAAAAAAAAAAAAAAAAAAAAAATTAATTATCCAGTCACGGTGCCAATGACCTATAGTCCTGACTAGTCAGGAGGCTGGGACAGGAGGATTTCTTGAGTCTAAGGGCGGGAGGCTGCAGTGAGCTGTGATCATGCCACTGCACTCCAGCCTGGGCAACAGAGGAAAACCCTGTTTCTAAATAAATAATTAAAATAATTATAACCATTCGTTGAGATATATGTATTTTATATATATAGTTTCATATATTATATGTATACTTTATAACAATAATTATATATAAATTACATCAAGTATATATATAGAAATAGATACATAGTTGTGATGGTATAACAAATCTTATAACTCAAAGAAACAATTGTGTTCAAATCAGTTTGTTTTAAAATCATGCTTTCAAGTTTCACTTTTACCTGTTCCTTCGTAGAATATTGTCTCAGAGAGTCTGAATGTTTTCTCAATGTAAAATTTCTTCTTATGCTATTTCCATAATGTTGATGGGGTAGTACCTAATTTATGAATTTTGGAANATGGAATACTATGCAGCCATAAAAAAGGACGAGTTCATGTCCTTTGTAGAAACCATCATTCTGAGAAAACTACTGCAAGGACAGAAAACCAAACACCACATGTTCTCACTCATAGGTGGGAAATGAACAACGAGAACACTTGGACACAGGGTGGGGAACATCACACACCAGGGCCTGTTGTGGGATGGGGGGATGGGGGAAGGATAGCATTAGGAGAAATACCTAATGTAAATGACAAGTTAATAGGTGCAGCACATCAATATGGCACATGTATACATATGTAACAAACCTGTATGTTGTTCGCATGTACCTAGAGCTTAAGTATAATTTAAAAAAAAAGAAAAAAAAATTATTTTCCCCAAAAAAAAAAAAAAAAAAAAAAAAAATTTAAAGATTAGCTAGGCACGGTGGTCCACGACTGTAGTGCTAGCTATTTGGGAGACTAAGGCAGGAGGATCACTTGAGCTCAAGGCTGCAGTGAGCTATGATCATACCATTCTACTCTGGCCTGTGTGACAGAAACAGACCTTGTCTCTTTAAACAACAACTACAAAAAAAGAGAAAAATGCATAGATCTTAAGCGAGTGAGTTCTGACAATTGTCTATTGTGTAGCCCAAACTACCCTAAAGATACAAAATACTTTCCTCTAGAAAGTAATCCCATGCACCTCGTCAGACAGTCTCTCCCTACTCTCGTGCCTGCAACAAGTATTCTGATTTTTTTCCTACTACAGATTATTTCCAGAGATTCATGTAAATGAAATCGTATTTTGCACTTTTTTGTGTAATGCTTCTTTTACTCAGCATAATATTGTTAAAATAAATTCCTGTTATTGCTTAAGTCGGTAGTTCGTTCCTTTTAGTCACTAAATAATAGTCCATTTTGTGGATAAATTTCACTTTGTCCATTCTTCTACAGATAAACACATGGGCTGTTTCTAATTTTTGGCGATTATGACTAAAATAGCTATAAACATGCTTATACATGCTTTTTGTGACTAATTTAGATAAATTTCTCTTAGTAAATGAGTAGGATTGCTAGATTACAGGATAAGTGCATGTTGACTTCAATAAGAAACTGTTAGACATTTTTCCAAAGTGGGTGGAAACCCCCATTCCCAGCAACAATGTATGAGAATTCTAGTTGTTCAACATCCTTGCCAACATTTAGTGCTGTTAATCTTTTAAATTCTGGTGGTTGTACTTAATGTACAGGAGTATCTTATTGTAATTCGCATTTGCATTTCCCTTGTGACTCATGATGTTGAACACTTTTAATGTACATTTTGGTCATTCATATCTTCTTTTTTGAAGTATCTGTTCAAATCTTTTGTCCTGTTTAAAATTCAGTTGTTTGTCTTCAATTATTGAGCTGTAAAAAATATTTATATGCTGGATATCAATCCTTCACCAAATAAATGTGAATATTTTCTTCCAGTCAATGTCTTGAATATTCATTTTAACAGAGCTCTTTAATTTTTGTTTTACATTTCTGGGACATTTATTACATACACAATGTTGTGTAACTATCACCACCATTTCCAAAGCTTTTTCATCACTCGAAACAGAAACTCTGTATCCATTAAGCAATAACTCCCCATTCCTCCTTTCACCCTGTCCCTGATAACTTCTAATCTACTTCCTGTCTCCATGAATTTGCCCACCCTAGATATTTCACATAAGAGGGATCATACAATATTTGTCCTTTTGTGTCTGGCTTATTTCATCTAGCATAATGCTTTCAGGGTTCATCATGCCGTAGCATATATCCGAACTGCATTCCGTTTTATGGTTGAATAATATTAAATTCTGCATACATCCAATATTTTGTTTATCCATTCATGTGTTAATGGACACTTGGGTCGTTTCCAACCCAAGTTAGGGTATTGCAGATATCGCTGCAATGAACATTTGGGTATGGGTATCAGGCTGAGTCCGTTTTTAATTCTTTGGAGCATATACCTGGGAGAGAAATTGCTGGGTCATATATTAATTCTGTTTAACTTTTTAAGAAACAGTCAAATTGTTTTCCACAGTAGCTGCACCATTTTACATTGCTACTACGCACAGTAATGTTTAAGGACCAATTTCTCCACATCCTCACCAACACTTAGTTTCTACTCTGTCTTTAATTAAAGCCATCCTAGCAAGTCTGAAGGGTTTTGATTTGCATCACACTAAAGACTAAGAATGTTTTGAGCATCTTTTCATGTGCCTATCTTCTTTTGAGAAATACCTATTCAAATCCTTTTTCCATTTTCTAACTGGGTTGTCTTCTTGTTGAGTTGTAGTTCTTTTTTGTGGGGGGCGTCTCGCTCTGTTGTTCAGGCTGGAGTGCAGTGGCATAATCTTGGCTCACTGCAACCTCTCCCTCCCGGTTCAAGAGATTTCTGGGTACTTTTTGTATTTTTAATAGAGATGGGGTTTCACCATATTGGCCAAGCTGGTCTCCAACTTCTGACCTCAAGTGATACGCACATCTTGGCCTCCCAAAATGCTAGGATTACAAGTGTGAGCCACAGCATCAGGCTGAGTTTTAGTTCTTTATGTATTCTACAAATTAAACCTGTATCAAATTTATAATTTGTAAATATTGTCTCCCAGTCTGTAGACTGTCTTTTCAGTTTCTTGATAATATCCTTTGATACATGACAGTTTTAAGTCTGATGAAGTCAAATTTATCTATTTTTTTCTTTTGTTGCTTGTGCTTTTGGTGACATATCTAAGAATTCACTGTTAAATCCAAGGTCATAAAGATTTACCCCTGTGTTTTCTTCTAAGAGTCTTACTATTTTAACTCTTATATTTAGGTTGTTTTACAATTTTGAGTTGATTTTTGTATATTGTGTAAGGCAGGGGTCTAACTTTGTTCTTTTGTATGCAGAAATCTAGCACCATTTGGTGAAGAAATTATCTTTCCCCACTGAATAAATGTGGTTCCCTGGTCAAAAATCATTTAGCTGCAGTTGTATGGGTTTACTTCTGGATCCAGTCCCATTCCATTGATCTATATGTCTATTCCTATGCAAGGACTATGGTGTTTTGATTACCGTAACTCTGTAGAAGGTTTTGAAATTGGGGAGTGTGAGTCCTCTAATTGTGTCCCATTTAAAGATTGCTTTGGTAACTCAAGGCCCTTGCAATTGCACATGAATTTGGGGATTAGCTTTTTTAGAACTGCAAAAAAAAGGGGGGTGCTGTTGGAATTTTGCTAGGGATTGTGTTGAATCTGCAGATTACTTTGGGTAGTACTGACATCTTAACAATATTAAGTCTTCCTATCCCTGAACATGTATGTCTTTACCTTTATTTAGGTTTTCTTTCATTTCTTTCAGTAGCGTTTCATAATTTATCACTTTCTTTTTCTTTTTTAAGAGATGGGGCCCTGCTATGTTGCTCAGGGTGGTCTCAAACTTTCAGGCTCAAGTGATTCTCCCGCCTCAGCCTCCTGAGTAGCTAGGACTACATGCATGTGTTACAGCACACAACTTGTTTCATATGTTTTAGTGCACAAATTTTTCACCTCCTTGGTTAAATTTATTCCTAGGTATTTTATTCTTTCAGATGCTATTGTAAACAGAATCACTTTCTTAATTTCTCTTTCAGATTGATTATGATTGTTCATTGCTGGTGAAGAGAAACAACTGATTTTTGCATGTTGATCTTATAGCCTACAACTTTGCTACATTCATTTCTTAGTTCTAGTAGTATTCTTGTAGATTCTTTGGGATCTTCTATATTTAGGATCATATTATCTGTGAAGACAGATTGTTTTACTTCTTTTCCAATTTGAATGCATTTTACTTCTTTTTCCTATTTCACTGCTCTGATTGGGAATTCTAGTACAACGTTGAATAGCAATGGTGAAAGCAGGCACTTGTCTTGCTCCTGATCTTAGAGGGAAAGCTTTTATTCAGTCTTTCACCAATGAGCATGATGCTAATCATGAGTTTCTCAGAAATGTCCTTTAACATGTTGAGAATGTTCCCTTCTACTTACAGGGTTTTATTAGTGTTTTTTTTTTTTTCCATCAACCTCATCATTCCTGAGGTGAAGTGTTGGATTTTGGCAAATGCCTTTTCTGCATTTGTTGAGATCATTCTGTTTTTGCTTTTGTTACATTAATGTGGTACGTTATATTGATTGATTTTTGTTATGTGGAAGCACCTTCGTATTCCTTGGATAAATCCCACGTGATGATGGGTGTAAAATCCTTTTGATATGCTGTTGAATTTGATTTGTTAATATTTTTGCATCTATATTCATAAGGGCTATCAGTCTATAATTTTCTTTTCTTCTGATATCTTTATCTAGCTTTGGTATGCTGACCTCAGAGAATGAGTTAGAAAGTGTTCTCTCCTCTTCTATTTTTTAGATGAATTTCAGAAGGCCTGGTGTTAATTCTTTAAATGTGTGCTAGAATTCACCAGTGATGCCATCTGGTCCTAGATTTTTCTTTACTGGGTATAATTATTTTTTTCAGTAAAGTCCATCAAAAGGTTTCCTCCTGTCATGTTATTATAAAACATATTAAATATACAGAAAAAGTTGAAATAATTTTACAGTGAACTCCATATATGCACCACCTAGATTCTATGATAAATATTGTACTATATTTGCTTTACCTTACAACTATCCATTGTACTTTCTTATGCATTTCAAAGAAAGATGCATATGTCAAGACACTTCACCCCAAATACTTCAGCAAGCACATTATGAACCACAGTTGCCACTAGTCACATGGGGCTATTTAGTTTTAAATTAATTAAATAAATGAAATGTTCGGTTGCTCAGTCATTCTAGACATATTTAAATGTTCAACAGCCATGAGTGGCTATATAATACCGGAGGAATAGCCTATTATATCCACAGGTTCCACCCACATTCAGGGGGAGGGAACAACACAAGGTAGGTACAGCAGAGGGTAAGAACCTCGGGAACCATTTTTAGGTTTTGCCTACCATATGTGGGGAAGGGACATCTTCCTGGAACTAGTTACACTTGTCAACTAAAATGCAACAACTGGGAAAACAATGTATGAGAGAAGGTGACCAGCATGGAGTTCAAATTCCCCACTGCTCCATTTCCTATCCAGCCACCTATTGAGAGGTGAATTTTGTTACTTGCTTCAATACAGATCTGGGAAGGTCCACTTGGAAGAATTACAGGTGGGCCCCTGTACCAATCTGTCAGAACTCATAGCAGTACTTAAAGTACCTAATTTTATCTATACCTCAAAAGTGACTGTAGGTTTCTCTCTTATAATGGATGAGCAAAGAAAACTTATCTCAAAGCATACAAAAGTTTCAGCAGCAAAAGAGAAAAAAAATCAAAGTGCTGAAGAAAGACTATTTCTTGTCAGTATGAAATGTAAATAAAAAAGAGACTTTTTTTCAGTTTTGAACCTCGTTCTTAACAACACACAAAAGGACACTGACTCTAGGAATTAGAGGAAGCCATTATGAGAAAAGAATACATCACAGTAAGTAAAGACTGCATGAAAATGAAAAACCTAGTAGGAAAATCAGAAACAACACTGGACACGTTCTCATAAGAATCTGTATGAGAATGTTTATAGTGGCTTTATTCATAACTGCCCCAAACTGCAAGCAACCTAGGATGCGTCAAGTGATTAACAGATTAAAAACACTGTGGTACATTCATGCAACGAACAGCACACAGCAATAAAAAGGAATGAACGTGCAACGACATGGATGAACCCAAAAATATTGCTAAATGAAAGAAGCCAGACTGAAAGAGCTTGTAGGGGAAGAAAAAATATCCTGTTCGCTTACCTTCCTAGGTTCTCCAGCTGGGCCCTATAAATTAGACTATTAAAAGATTTAAAAGAGAAAAGCAAACACATCTGTTTAATAGAAGTGTTATATGATATGGGAGTCTTCATAAGGAAATGCAGATGGAAAGAAACAGTTAAACCTGGGTGTTTTCATGCTAGGTTTGATAAAGAGTGGGAAGTTGTGAAAAAATGTGACAGGACAAAGGGTATGAGCTAAAGGGAGTGAGTAAACTGGGGGAAACTTAGCAAGGCCTGTGGTGTTCATTTGGAATCCTCAGTGTTCCTCTGCCTTTGGAGACAGGAATGCCCCTTCCCTCTCCAGGTGCAGGGAGGGCACCTCTCATGTGACATGTCTTATGACTTTCTTCAGAGGAAGGCCAGAGAGTCCTTCCTGTACCTCCCATTTCTCAAATTCCTTCAGCTTAAAATATTCCATATGCAAGGTGCCATATTTTGGGGTGGTGTGTTCTGAATCCCATCAGGCTACATACTGCATGATTCCATTTATATGACATCTGGAAAGGGCAAAACCAAAGGAAAAGAAAACAAATTGGTGGTTGCCAGCACTTGCAGTGAGAAGAGAGTTTGACTAGAAAGGGATAAGGAGAAAATGTTGGTATGTGGTGTTAACTGTTCTGTATGTTGATTGTGGTAGTGGTTACAATTTCCAAAAAGACTGCATTTTAAAGTATATGAATAAAAAATTATTAACTACTTTGCAGATACAAACAGGAGATTTGAGACTGCATAAAAACAAATTAAAGAGTATAGACATAAGACACACAACCACAATAAAAAAAGAAGAGAAAGAAAGGCAACACGTTAACAAATATGAAAGACATTTCACAGACAGCCATTTTAGGAATAGCTCAAAGAGGAAAAATAGAAATAATATGGGTGCTTACCTAGAAAGCCCAAAGAATCAACTAAAAAGCTACAAGATTAATAATTAATAGAAAAATTCAATCAAATGCCTAGTTAAATATAGCCAAATCAATAGCTTGCCCATGTAAAAGACATCAAGTTAGAAAACAGAAGGAGTCCATTCACAGAAGAGTTAGATGAAAATCAATTCTCAATAAAAAGCATACAGAATTCAGAATGCAAAATGAAAGTTTATCAATTTATACGTCACATATACAAAAGATATGCTATGATTATATATGGCAAAGAGGGATTCATAAATCAAAGGTGAAAGCAAAGTCTGTTTTCAGTGTTTCTTGGAGTGTAGTCCCAGACCAGCAACATCATATTATCTTGGAACCCGACAGAAATGCAAATTCTCAAGCTCTACTCCAGACTTACTGAATCGCAGACTCTGAGGATGGGGTCCAGCAATCTTTGTTTATAATAGGCCAGCCAAGTGACTGTGATGTTCCTTAATGTTTGAGAACCAAGATGCTAATGCTGTTGGTTTGGGGATCACACTTAAGAGATACCATTAGTCTGTTTAATGAACAGTAAAGGGAGAAAAGCTTAGTCACATGATTATGTATGTATTAAGCTCCAGGTAACACAGTTGATGGGTCTGTGGGAAAGGAAGATGCCTGGATGACTTGCCTTATCCTCAGAGCTGATGGTCCCTTGCCAAAAAATAAAAATTAAAAAAAAAAAAAAAAAAAACGCATTCAAGTCATCTGTAAATTTTCCTTCACCTGCTGAGTTGCTAACTGTGCATCAACCAATAATAATACATTTTATAATCTTTTCTTAGCTTTATGGAAACTCATTTAGTAACCCTCCCCACCCCTTTATAACATGTCAATTATCTGACTTTTAGATAATCAACTGTCAAATATGTTCTCAGACCCACATTATACATGAATTCAGGAGGTTTTGCGCATACAGTATAAGATACAGGTCATAGAGAGAAATTTATAAACCACAAAGAAGAGCAGTATTATGATATATTGTAGCATTTTACTTATTTATTTATTGTAACTTAAAGAATGTAGTTTCTTGGCCAGGTGCGGTGACTCACGCCTGTAATCTCAGCACTTTGGGAGGCCGAGGCAGGCAGATCATGAGGTCAGAAGATTGAGAATATCCTGGCCAACGTGGTAAAACCCTGTCTCTACTAAAAATACAAAAAATAGCTGGGCGTGGTGGTACGTGCCTGTAATCCCACCTATTCAGGAGGCCGAGGCAGGGGAAGCGCTTGAACCCGGGAAGCAGAGGTTTCAGTGAGCCGAGACTGTGCCACTGCACTCCAGCCTGGCAACAGAGAGAGACTCCATCTCAAAAAAAAAAATGTAGTTTAATTGATGGAGTAAAAAAAAGTAATACCAGTTATGTAGAGCTTACTTACCATTACCTCATATTCCCACTCTAAGCATTCTGAAGCCTGTAGCTAATTTCTTTATATTGATGCATGAGGAAATTACTTACAAAATTCTAAAGAGTAAAATACATCCCTCACTGCTTCTCTAGGCGTGATATGGAAGACACAGAATTTGCTTATAAAAAGATTTTTTAAAATCACTCAATTATTAAAGCCCCAACCTCTAAGAGAATTAAAACTACTATCTTGATAAATAAAACATAGTCTTCTCACAGGAAGACAAGGGCAGGAAAATGACAGACAAAATTCATACCATAGTTTAAGAATGGATAGTCAGAGTGAACCTTTAATTGACTTGAAGAAAAGGCTCTGCTTTCAAAAACTTGGTAGGCTTCCTGTTTGGGAGGCTGGATTCCCTCACTCAGCATCACTCCGAGGTGTGGGCAGCAAACAGCAGGGGTCACCACACAGAATAGGAACCAGAAGTGTGGGAACCAGGGATAATTTTTAGAACCAACGAGGTCAGAAAAGTCAGAGGAGGGTACAAGTGAGAAATGCAGGACATCCAGCAAGGATAGGAAAGAAATTGCCGATATCAAATGTCAAAGGAGAACAAGGTTTAAATTCCAGACTAGCAGGCAGAGACAACAGTCAGCCTGACCCCAGGATACACATTTTTGCTTCCTGAATGAATCTTTGAATCTCCAGTTCTTCATCTATAAAAGTGGAAATAATGATAATCCAAAAGGTTGTACTGAAAAGTTAAACAGCATAAAAACTGTTGAAGTGACTGTTACATAACAGGCAGGAGATATTTACTGAGAGTGGTTTTTAACCATCTGAGAGCAATGCTGAATCCAGCAGGTATACTCTACTACCTCCTGACCAGGGAGGACCAAGACTTCAAAACTAACTGGAGACTCTTACTGCCTCTTCTTCACTTTCCACAGTGGCTTTGCCCCTTTCGGGGAGCCTGACTTTGTCACTGGTACTAGAGGTTTTGTGGGTCCTCTACACAAATGCAAAGAGTCCACCTGTACATCAGTCCTAGGGATTAGGGAGGTATTTCTATATCCTCTTGGTACAATCACCAATGGGGAATATTTCTTTTATTTATTTATTTATTTATTTATTTATTTATGAGACAGAATCTTGCTCTGTCACCCAGGCTGGAGTACAATGGTGCGATCTCGGCTCACTGCAGCCTCTGCCTCCCAGGTTCAAGCGATTCTCCTGCCTCAGCCTCCCGAGTAGCTGGGATTACAGGTGCCTGCCACTATGCTTGACTAATTTTTGTATTTTTAGTATAGACAGGGTTTCACCATGTTGACCAGGCTGGTCATGAACTCCTGACCTCAGGTGATCCGCTCAGCTTGGCCTTGCGAAGTGCTGGGATTACAGCCATGAGCCACCACGCCCTGCTGAATGGGGGTATTAGTTTAAAATCTGATAGAGTTGCCATGGTGATTTATTTATTTATTTATTTATTTATTTATTTATTTTTGAGACAGAGTCTCACTTTGTCACCCAGGCTGGAGTGCAGTGACATGATCTCAGCTCACTGCAACCTCCACCCGCCCCCCAAGTTCAAGCAATTCTCCTGCCTCAGCCTCCCAAATAGCTGGGATTACAGGCTTACATCATCACACCCAGCTAATTTTTTATATTTTTGGTAGAGACGGGGTTTCACTGTGTTGGCTGGTCTTGAACTCCTGACCTCAAGTGATCCACCCGCCTCTGCCCCTCAAAGTGCTGGGATTACAGGTGTGAGCCACTGCGCGCAGCCGCTAAGGCTAGCTTTAAAGATTTACTGATTTATTGAACACTTGAAGGAGTCCGGGACAATAATACTGCATGTAGGAAAAAGGGCAGGGTAGGTTCTGAGATAGGTAAGCAAAGCCTATGGGCGAGGGGAGAGAGGAGCTTATTAGATAAGAACAGATAAGAAATTCGATCTTGTGTTCCCGGTTACTATTTAAAGTCTGGGTCTCCACTCCATTCCACTATGAAAATTTTACTGAGAATCTATATGTATAAGACACTTAATGAGACATGGATAAAAATCATCTTACAGTCTAGTAGGGGTGAGAAAACATAATGCAAATAAGTATAACACAAAGTGCAAAACAGTAAAATACCATTAAATACCACAATATTGCCAAGAAGGAAGAAATTCTTCCTGGTAGGAGAAATTAGAGCAAGTTTCAAAACTGATGTGGTAATTTTGAGCTCATCCTGAAGGAAAGAAATAGGGTCAGCAAAGACCCATCATCGTTGTAGGAAAGCTTGAGACACATACGGAAAAGTATAAGTAAGTGCATCTGACAGGACCAGCAGGAAGTGGGGTGGTTAGGGCTAAGGCTAGAAATAGAGACCACAAATGGCCAAAATTCCCAGCCTAAGGAGCTAGGATTATAACCATACAAAGCCAACTACAGACATTTTAAGCAGTCAAGGGCCAAGTCAAAACAGGATAAGAGGTTCTGCTTCTAGAGAAGGAAGACATAATTCAGAGCTACCCTAATGCACAAGTTTAAAACAAGGACCAAGTCATGAGTCATGTGTGGATGAGTAAGAAATGAACACAGAACTAATTTCGGGTCACAAACAAGTTTTCTGAGTTCATACTGAACTACAGCTGAGGAAGCAGAGTCAAAGGCCAGCTGTGGTAATACTCAGTGAGTCACGAGTAAATCAGTGACACAGGTCTTATCCCTAGCGCAGTGACCTCAGACTGGCCCGCATAATGGTCAGACAGGTACACCTTGGTCCTACTCAGCCTGTGAGGACACCTGAAGTTTCTGTGACAACGGGAACAAGACAGCAAGTTTGGACAAAGTGAGGATCTGAAAACTCCAAGGATACTTTCAAGATATTAGACTAAAAATTCCTTAAATCTCATCACATTTTAGATTGCAAAGACTTGTAGATGACATTCACAAATCTGTCCAGGTCAGAATCACCATGCTTATTTAACAGTTGAGGCGTTTTCATATCCCTCAGTTGTAATTGCTGTTATGAACATATTTTTTGTAAAGTGCTCCACATTTTACATCACTGCCTGCAGGAATACTTCCCTAACCACAGAAGTCTTTCCCATCACAGGACTAATCACAATGTAAATGCTTATTGATTCTACTGTATTCACAGCAGTCTACACCATCCTCCATTTAGAATGTAAGCTTTCAGGAGGCCAGAATTGGAACCATCACCACTAGACCTTCCAATACACAGCACATACTATATGTTAAATAAAAGTGTTGATTGAATAAGTGTATTGACTTTTTAGCTGGTTCTAGTTAGCATTTAAATTTATAATATCTAGAAGTCTAATTTGTAATAAAAAGACTGGTAATAAAAGGGTAAGAGAGGAGATAGGTAGCTCTGTGTGTATGTGTGTGTGTATATCATAAAGGAATTAGCCAACCTTTTAACTAGTTGTTTTTCATTAATTAAAGACGCTAAAGCAAATACTCAAAAGAAAACTGTCCTCACCAATGTGAGGAAAGAAAACAAAATGTTTAATGATTACACACTGAATTGTAGGTCTGCCTGTTACAAGTGGCTAAGAAGCAGCAGAATTTACATTCATATCTAGATCTGCCTGACTTCAAAATTCATATTCTTTCCAAGAAATCCCTGTCTCCTGTATGCTCAAAATAAAAATTTTAGGAATAAAAAAGTACACAAAGAAAAACTATTAATGAATTTAATCCTTAGAATGAAGGATTAATCCCATCAATGCACAAATACTGTCATTTTGCCTAAAATATGTCCACAACATAAAAGACAATTGCTAAAGAAGGTTTTAGAGATTTTTTCCTCCAAGACTGACTCCACACTGAACAGCACCGGCACCCTGAATGTCCTGTCATGTTAGCAGCAAGCAACAGTAGCCTATCCTCCACATTTGTACTGACAGCATCTTTATAGAAAGTATACCCTTACATCCTGCCCCAAGTGGAAGAATCTGCTGCTTAAAATTGCAGCGACTTTTCTGATCCCCAGTCTAGTTCTGCCAGTTTTAAACTACAGGTTCTTATATTTATCAGCAGAAACCCACCAGGGTGTTCAGATCCTGAGTCAGCTTCAAAAACCCCAGCAGCAGCTGGTAAAAATGGAATGCTAATTCAT
This sequence comes from Rhinopithecus bieti, assembly GCF_001698545.2. Classification (NCBI taxonomy): domain Eukaryota; kingdom Metazoa; phylum Chordata; class Mammalia; order Primates; family Cercopithecidae; genus Rhinopithecus; species Rhinopithecus bieti. The sequence continues at coordinate 1,534,802 of NW_016805612.1, forward strand.
TACAGATGGTAAAGCACTGCCTACATTTTAATTTATTTACATTTTCAGAAATTTTGAATCTGCAGTTAGACTGCCAAATTATTTTAACATGTAAGTTTAGCCTTTTTCAATTCGGTCCGTGCTCAATAAAAATTAATGTTTATCTGTTAAAATTCTTTCAACAAGCCCAATTAGTCCTATGTTCCCACAGTTTATATTTTTAAAGCTATTTAACTGCTAAGTCTTTTTTCAATTTCTTTTTATACAAATCACACACAGAGTCAGGAAAAAATTGGGCCTAAACCATACCAAAATGTTTCAAATAGATCTATTATATATGAGGACAATTTTCAGTAGCTTTGTATTTTCCACAATTGCCATGTTTAGTAATGTGAAACTAATAAATTAATAAATTGTAAGATTATTAAATAGCTTTACAGACCCTATTTTTTTTCATTAGTGAAGGTAATAGAGACAGAGAACACATTATTACTTAATTTTTAAAAGCCAAGTGAACAGAGAAAGGATATACCCAAATTAAATGCTTACAGCGCTGCTGCCCTCTCCTGGAATCAGTCTTCCAACCCCCTCCCCACATCTCAGAGACAATGGTGAACACGAAATATTATAACTAAATAGTAAAACATTTTATAAGAGTTGGAAGCACTTCTATTGTTTTTTCTTTTATCAATTCAAAGGTCTACAAAGATACAAAATGATTAAGTCATATACAACCATCTCTTCAAATGCTCAGTGCTTACTTGGAAGCATGTCTTGCCACCTACTTATCCAAAGGGCTAGAAATTATTTATTCTGAAACTCCTTAACCCTCCTCCTATCAGTTCAAAATATCTCGTTTTTTGACACAACCTCTCTTTGCTCCTTCTTGTGTCAGAGTAGGAAATGCCCCTAATCTTTTGTTTGTCTAACATTATCTTCCTTTCCCATCTCTTCTGAAGTCGTCCTCTCATCTATTACGATGCCTCTCTTCAGGAATATTAAAATATTGTGGCCTGGCGCAGTGGCTCATGTCTGTAATCCTAGCACTTTGGGAGGCCAAGGTGGGTAGATCACTTGAGGCCAGGAGTTTGAGACCAGCCTGGCCAACATGGTGAAACCCCATCTCCACTAAAAATACAGAAAATCAGCTGGGTGTGGTGGCGGGCACCTATAATTCCAGCTCCTCGGGAGGCTAAGGCAGGAGAATCGCTTGAACTTGGAGGCGGAGGTTGCAGTGAGCTGAGATCGCACCACTGCACTCCAGCCTGGGTTACAGAGCGGGACTCCATCTCAAAAAAAAATTAAAAAATAAGTAAACAAACAAATAAATAAATAAAAATACAAATATAAAAAAAAATTAGCCAGGCGTGGTGGTGGGCACCTGGAATCACATCTACTTGGAAGGCTGAGGCAAGAGAATCGCCTGAACCCAGGAGGCAGAGATTGCAGTGGGCTGAGATCACACCACTGCACTCCAGCCTGGACGACAGAGCGAGACTCCATCTCAAAAAAAAAAAAAAAAAAAAAAAAAAAAAAAAAAAAAAAAAAACTTGCTTTCTATTTCCTTATTCCTTTTCATCTAGAAACATGGATAAATAGCCCCCAATGTAAAAATGTCATTTCCTCCATACAATTTCATCACCTACCATACCATTTCCATTCTTTCCATGGTTGGAGGCACCAAAGGGTATCTTTTACGGGGCTTTCGCCATCTCCCCCTGACTCTACCTCTAACCCTAATTATTTACTTCTATATCCCAGACCCAGTGTCCTTCAAGCCTGTACAAACAAACATAATTCTAAGTAAAATCAGGCTGCTTGTTTTAAAGCCACAGCTCCCCCATCTGGGACTGCCACCCTTAAGCACCTTCCACACAGAATTCTGGACCCGCCCTACTACTCCTTAACCTCCAAATGTTAGCTACCTCGATTCCTTCACCTCCCCTTAGCAACTCCATGCACTGCAATTCAATTTTTTCTGCAATCACTCACTAGGACCTCTTGCAAGTTAAGAGAAACCTGGTCACTTAGATTTCTTAAGGCTCAAAGAATATTAAAAATTAAGCAAGGTCAAACAGTGTTACAAGAATTGTAACATGAAACAAAGCACTGCCTTTTAAAATACCCATGGAAATAAATACAATGTCTGGGGGCCTTGGTGGATGTGAGCCTAGGACAATGGCCCTCCTGCTAGTATCTCCAATGGTCCCTACTCTAAATACTGATTATCAGCACTTATTGGGAATAACAGAGTGATCAAGATCATGGGCCACAGAACCAACGCTTCCTGGCTATGTAAATTCGAGGAAATTATTTAACTTCTTTGTGATTCTGTTTCTCATTTGTAAAATAGGAAAATTACATACATACTCAGTAAGGTTCTTACATGATTGTGATTATAAATATAATCACAATGTCTGGCATATAAGAAGTCCTCAATATATATCAGCTACCATAATCATTATTTATATCTGCATCACCTGAGAGTTTATAAATGCATACTTCCAGGTCCTGCCCTAGTCGTAGAGACCTATGGCAAAGAGTTCCCAAATCTACATTTTTGATAAGCTTCCTAGGTAATTCTTATCACACTAACGACTGAGAACAACTAATCTATTTAAATTCTCTCTTAAGTTCTCTAACTGCCACATCAATGATCTCTTAAACATCGTCCTACTCATCATCTCTTGCCCCTCATGCCCCCTCTTCAGCTTTTACTCCAATTTTGACTCTCAAAACTTCATTTGAACTTGAATTTTTAAACGGAGCCACAGATAAGAATTTGGAATGGGCAGTTGTATTTTTCTATAAATAAAGACAACACTACACTGAGCTCAAGATGAAAATTACCCTTCCCTATAAGATATGCTGCTCCTTTTCTGATCTCTAGCTCCATTACTGACACAACCTTTGCAACCACTCAGGCTACAAACCTTGGTCATTTGTGACTCTGTTTTCTTCCTAATTCTCTAGTTTTTCAAAATCTGTATTCTAAAATATCCTTTGGTTCTAACCCATCCTTTCCAATAACCACTGCCAAAGTTTAAGTCTCCCACCTGGAACATTTTAATAGCCCTTAATAATCTTTCGTCTCCAATGTCTTCCCTTTTCACACCATCCTTTATATTATAACCTGAATTACCTTCCTACGATGTAGACTGATTAATAAGTTCTCTCTGATTAAAAGGAAAAAGAATAGGACACAAGGCTTCAACAATTTCGCCCCTACAGAATTGCATCCACGCAGCTGTTCAGACTGCAGAGTGTTCTCTGACTGAAATACGCATGCCCATTTCTTTCAGCATTTGCTCATATTTATTTCTCTAGCCTGGAATGGGAATGTCTTTTTCCATATAACTCTACCATCTTCTAAACTCAATGTGTTATTTGACACCCAACTTAAGGTCACCTCCTCCATAATCCTGTACTATCTTGAAAGCCAAAATTAATCTTTCTCTACACACTGATGACCCTTGCTAGGATGTTGTTTACTTAGTTCTGAGTATAATTTTGATAATCAAAGCTATAAGAATAAATTAACCTTTAAAAGAGATAATCAGGAAATAGAAAAATAAACTTTTTAGGGATAATTAGGAAAAGTAGGCTTATTCAGAGTAATAATGAATTATTTTCACACACGTTTTCATTTATTCATATTGCTGTTCTAAAATATACACTTTTAAATGAAAATATGTTCAATAATACAAGTTGTTGGCTATGTTTTTAAACATGATTTTTTTGTGTGTGGCTATTCCCTTCTATATTAAAGATATCTAGAACTATGCAGCTACAATCTCTAAGGAACTTGTTTGAGTCTTTTCTGTTGTTCTATGTTTGGGCAAAATAATTTCAAGATTTTAGTTTGGCCATCTACTCAAGATTGGGCCAAATTAGTTGCAAATTCCAAGCCTGTTGTGTCCTTAAGCACTCCTTGTTCACAGATAAGGAGACACATATATTGTTTGCAAACTAATTGAATGTTATAGAGCTATGACACCTAGATTCAACAGGGAATAGTGTTAATTTCATGGAAAATTTGGATTCTAGTTCAGACAAAATAGTAAGTGCATTTAAAACCATCACCACTGAAAGAACTATTTAGTACTAATTTCTAAGACATGGCTAATCTTCTAGAAGGGGGCTGAGAGAGGTAACCTTGAAGTATCTATCAACTAGAGGTCTTGGTCAAGGGCCAAGACAGCACAAACCTTCTGGCCTAATCATTTTTGGATTATTTTCTTGGTGTTGCTAAGCACTTTTATTAATTTTTGCCATTGCTGTTGTTTATATATTCATTAAGAAAGCTATCTGAGAATTACCTATACATCACCAGGGGTTCTTGGGTCCAGAAACTCTGAAGGTACTGAACAGACTAAGAGAGTGGGAAGAGCCTGAACTTAGGTGCAAAAAATAAAAATAAAAAATAACCGCATTTTCATTTATTTCTTGCCAAAATTTACCAGTTCTACAATTGTGAATGTAGGCAACAAGTTACAGCTATTTGTAGTGGCTGTGATTTCACCGATGAGAAATTATAAAAACGTGCATATCATATTACAATTATTTCAGGTATCTTGAAATATATACTACTTTGAAATTATGGTAATTATTAGACACACAGCTGCATCTTATTATTCAGCTTATTGATAAAGAGGCACATATATTATGAAAATGTTCATGTGCTGATAATACTATTTCAATATAACTTGCTTTCTTTTAATCCTATGAATTTTATTTTACACATTTAAAAATACCATCATGAGAAGGAATCCACAGGTACTTCTCCTAATTGGTTAATGCCACTCAGTCAGTTGGCATTACTTGTGTGCAATAAGCACCTTGGAATTGTGTGGGTAGAAGGCCACCCTTCAACTTACTCTCGGATTTTTCCTGTGTAATGATTTCTTTGAAGATCATTTAAATATGAGGTTATGGGTTCTCAATCATTTTTATGCCATGGATCTTTTGTTGGTAAACATTCACCATCTACTGAGTGCTTATGCCCAATCATTATGATGATTTCTCACAATTTATGCAAGGTAAATAATTATTATTTACATGTTGAAACAACTGACACTTGGAAAGGTTAAATTATTTGCCCAAAGTCACACACCTAGCTAGTGGCCAAGCCAGGATTCAACAGTGTAATCTCACTACCCTGGCTCTTCCTATACTCACAGCCTGTAAATAAATAGATGACAGAGCAAATGTCTACTGAATTATGAGGGGAAAAACACTGATATTTTAATGCTTTGAAAACAAACAAGTAAACTTCAGGAAAGAAAGAAAATACTGCTGGTGTCCTTTCTAACACCATAGTATATATTAAGTAATAATCAAGTAAATTCCCAAGATGTAACTTAAAAGGAGTTTTCAACCAACTGTCGTTGCTGCCCTAATGAGTTTCTAGAAATAAAATAGGGGAAAAATAAGATATATTTTGTTAACCTTTTATAGTAGGCTTATTCAAAGTAAATGGGGAAAAAAATTAGTTGGGCATTTTAAAGTACTTAAGTAGCTTATAACTCTATCCTCTCATGAAGCCTGAGGTATCTGGACAATAGGTTGGAAATGAGTGAGGGGACATTCAGATGGCAGCAGCATCATTGACAGAACAGCCCTCCACACCTTTGAGGCACTACACTGACAAATACTGACCTCAAGGGCATTACAGGGAGCATTCATGTAGTGTTTGGAAGAAGCAAATAGGTTTTCTCTCATTTTCCATTTTGGAACATTCATGGAAATAAAATGACAAAATGCATGGGGATTCTCTCAGTGGAACATTGTAATGGGGACATTTCTATTATTTATAGAAAGCTGTTCAAGCACTCAGACCATATAAATGTTATATTTGTACTTATTAAAGAAATTGTGAAATCACTAATGTCAGTTACCTACAATCACAAATGTTAGATGGTCCAAATTATTTTGATACACTGCACCCTGTTATAAATTATACAGCACTAAAAAAATCAGCCATCAGATGCTACTTCATTGTGACTATTTGTGTTATATGAATATATATTACGGATCTCTAAAAATGCTTCATATGAATATTCATACTGACAAGGAAATCAACCATATATGGACTACCTACTAATATTATGCTAGAAATCTTATTTTTAATGTTATGTGAAAGTATTCATATAAAATTAATTTAGCAAGTTTTAAGAATTTTACTTCCCTACACAATATACAATCTCAAATACTATTTTTTTTGTTTTTAGCCATTTTACCCATTCTTAAGTGTGCCTTCTTCAGTGGTGTTTAGTATGTTTATACTGGGGGGAACCATCACTGTATTTTCTTATTCTGAAGCTTGACTAAAAAATAAATTTTTGTTATATTTGAGACAAAAGCTACATCGGCCTCTAGAAATAAAACTCACACGTTAAAAAATGACCAAGGAAAATGCAATGCAGTTTACTATTTACTCTTTACATTATACTTTTATTTATAAATTATTTTGAAGAGCAAAGTTCATTTGGCTAATTTAAATCAAACAGATACTCTATTTTATTTTTTTAAATAACTACAAGCATGGTAAATGGTTTAGAATCAGACGGTCATGTGAATGTTACTACGGAGAGTTAGCTTTACTCAAAAAGAAAGTCAACTAGATGATTTGTTTTAATATATCTCACATGGCCGAGATTGTGAATTACATCATATCAATGCCACTGTTGAGAGCAACTCCCAACTAAAATGAGATGAGATACTGAACAGATGAAGTGCTGTTCAAAGTCAATGTAGCCCAGGCTTAGGGGACAGAAGAATTAATGAGAAAATGAGAATCTACCAGATGGTGCTGCAGTATTCCTCGCTGCACATCCGCCACCTCAAGCAGCTTCTATACATGCAAAGCCCCAGGGCCCCACCTGGTAGCAGCATAATTACCCTAAATGTGCACTTATGTTTCATTACACCTTGGCCATTACTATGTGCACTGATTACAAGTATCAATCCCTTTCATTTTCATACACCTCTGCAGTTCCATAGCATTCAACTGTGAAAACTCAGCACTCTAGTCACTTCTAACACACGGCCCATGCTGATAAAACCGCAGAGGGTAAATTATTTGTCACTCTGCAGGGTGCCAATTCAGTTTGATAAGGATGACATCATGCCCATTTTGCCAATAACAATGGCACTAACAAGAACGTGTAATCAACAAACCTCAGTCCTCCACTAGCCCTGGCAGGTGCAACTCTTTTTATGCTAAAAATAAGCCAACATTAGCTTCCAGCTCAAAACTATTTCTTTTATCACAATGCTAAGCAGAAGTTGGCTTCCATAAGGCACTGCAGCTGCTGCTGCCACGGCCGCTTCTGCAGATGCCTGCATTAATTGTATCAAGGACATACTGAAATAAGTGCTTATTCAGCACAATGGCTATTGGGGAGCAGCTGGAAGCGCGAGGCAAACTGTCTTGAAGAGAATGTACCAACCCAGTGTGTAAATTACAATGATGAAGGACAAAGAGAGTCTAAGTTTAAGAGTCTATAACTGCAGAACAGCATGAAAATTTAGTGTTATCAATGGAGTCTGGATCAACTAATAAAGGAGTAGACCCTTTCAGATTTCACCAAAACTACCTTTAGAATGGGGGTGATATTTACTACCCTTTCTACGCGGCAGAAATAGGAAAGTCACCATTAAAAATATCAACAGTGTTGATACTTCCCTTCTTATATGTACAAATTATAATTCTCCTCCTGTATGAGTGTATGTCTATGTGTGTCTCTGAACTAATTAACAACAATATAAGATTTATTATACAGAAGTAATACATAGCTCAAAAGAAAGGATCAATTTGCCTAGCTTTCTTCCCCATTCCCTAATACCTATTCATGCCACCTCTATACATCCATATAGATGTACTATATATGGATTATGTACTTTGGCCATTTCCCTCCCATTTCCTAACCTCTACATTAGTGAGCAAAAATGAATGGTGATTAAAGGCGATTCCACGTGACAGGTAATTATGAAGCTTTTGATAGTGCTAGTTTGGGTTAGGGATAGGGGAAATTATTCAACAAAGATACTACTGAAATAAGTGCATACCTGGAGAGGAATGAAATGTAAAGTCAGAGAAATAGGTTAGGACCAGACCATGAAGTCCCACGATTCTGTGTCAGTCTTCACCATGGTTTCTGTGACAATACTTACCCTCTCAGAAGGGGCTGAGAATGACCACACTCCTACATTGGTTCTGAAATTGGCCTGAAAACATACTGTGACTCCAAGAATACAATACACCTAATCTGACAGTCTTCTGAGATCTGTTAGATTAGTGATGTCTGGGCTGCAAGTATAAAGCAGTTTAGTCATCTAAACTGAATAGGATACACTTCAAACATAAATCATGTTTTATGAACATTCACAAAATGACCCATGCTGGTGTGAATCACACTTTTACACGTTAGAAAATGACCACAAATCAAAATAACTAAGTTATTTGACAAATGTTCAAATATTAACATAGTAGATCCTTATCGTCTATAAATCTCCAAAATCACAAAGGTCATACCATTAATAATTGTCTCCCCTTTCGGTGACATCTTCCACACAAATACAAAGATTTAGTAATTTACAACTAAAAAATTGTCAGAGGCTTACTCTAAATTACACTGAGATATAAATGCTGAGATGCTAGCTAAGCTCCTTCATCAAATAAATGACTTGATCCTCCATTTGAGTCTAAGAGTACAAGCTATTCAAACAAAAATTCAAGCCTCAGGAAATTCAAACTGCTTCTCTCCACAGATTTCCACGGTATGAAGAAATAGTTAAAAACAGAATGGTTGGTCTTGAATGTTAAGGGTCTACTGTATAAGTCACTAATAAATGTCACGTACAGTTTGCTTTAATTTTACCTTAGTGCAAAAAGAGTATTTTATATAAAAAGACAAGGATGGGTTTGTAGAAACATGTCCAAGCATGTTTAGGCAATAGTAACTGTACCTGTAATCTGCATTGGGAACCAATCCCTCATTGCTTCAGTAATAATTTCCATTTTTATGTAGCATTTCCTAGCAAAATTGTCTTGATGCTAAAATGGTGTTATTGTCACAGTCAAACCATTATGTAATCAGGAATCTCATAAAATAACAATTGATGGTATATCTTCATCCAAAGACACATGGGTGAATTTTTAAATTTCTAACCAATTTAATCACAATGGACACAATTCTAATGATTCTATCCACTAACCCACGGCCTTAAAATCTATAAAATAATATCTGTGTGAATATTTGAGGAGTTAGGAAAGATACATTTTAAAAAGAATAAGAATAAATTTCTGGTGTAAACCACAAAGCAAGATGGCTCTTATGCCCAAATGGGTCTTAATAATTTTTGTGTCTGAAACAGTTTTTTTTTTCTGAGTGTATTTGATATTTGACAGATATATTAGTTCTTGAGCATCGTTTATCATGTTTATTTTTAATAGGTTCCCCTTAGAACAGCTGCCTAAGACACTAATCTTTTCTTTTTTCTTGGGTCTTTTGTAAATATTTGAAATAGCTACTCATTAACAGTTGCACATTTATTCAGTCCTGTTGTACAGCTTGTGAACTGGCATTAGCTTTTACTTTACGTTTTCTATGTGTTGGCCAGACTAGAGAAACCCTGCTGTTTGGGTTCAATCTGTCAAGGTTCAAATTATCCTCCAACTGAGAGCTAATCAAGGGCGTCTGACCTGGTTTGCAAATAAACTAGAAACAAAAGTAGATTTATTTTTTCTTTCTTTGCAGCACTAGTTCTCAAAAAGTAAAGCAAAATAAGAGGAGATCACAAATACAATTGCCTAAAATTAAAAACGGGCACACAGCTACATTTACTCAGCACTTCTGAAGTACTCAGTTTCCAGCTATAAATCCATTTTTATAGAAATTGGTTTGCAAATAGGTTTCAAATTAAAATTCACAGTTCATTTAACGCAAGCCTGTGGTGTGAGGGGGACATAGATTTTAGGCAATCAAGTTACTGTGATGGGTACGCTGGGGACCTAAAGTATCTTCATGGATCCCAAGCCTCAAATTAATAGAAGTATATGTGGCAGAACTAACCTTTCTGCATCATTATCATTACTATATCCATTTTATGCACATTTCTAAAACATGAAATGCAGATTTTTCTTTTATTTTAAATATTTTCAATCTCAAAATTTGATAAGAACAGGTTTTTTTTTTTATAATTTCAGCAGAGTTAGTTTTAAATGTACCCTACAGAACTAGTTAGTGAACGTACTTAAATACAGTCTCGTTTACTAATACAAATAGTAAAACACTTTTCTCTTAGTATATTAAGGTTCCTAGAGACTAGAAGTTTTGCTTGGCTCTGATTTTCAGTGTTCTGTTGTATTTAACAGGTATTTAATCTTTTTGCAAAAGCTATGGACAACAAAACTGAGGTCTGGGGAAATATTATCAGGGCCGCCATTCAAGAGCATTATGATTGCAGTTCCACTAAGGGCTTCTCTCAAAATGATCCCAACTGATAAAATGACCCCAGTTATCATAATAAACTAAAGTGCACTATAGCAACAAATGCATTTGCAATACCAACTATCTGAGCCCAACATTTTTCCTGAGGAACAGCATGCTATAGTGCAAAGTGCAGAGGCCAATCAATCAGGAAATCTCAATTTTAATACTCTTCCTCAGACTCTAAGTGTAACCTCTCTGTGCTTCAGCAAAACAGAGATAACAAGCACCAGCAGCAATAATTCACAAGGTGAATATAAAGATGAAATGAAAAGCTAGATGTAAAAGTGCAAGGAAAATTATTTGATACACACTTCTTAGATAATTTTATTTATATAAGGATCATAAAACAGCATAATGCCTGAATTGTATTTATAATCACACCTGTGCTCATAGAAAACAATCATCATAAATAAGAAAAGAATAAAAATAAAGTAAGAGATAAAATCAGCCACGTGCTATTTTATGTTTATTGATGGTAGGATATAATAAATATCATGCAGCATGTACAATACATTTTTACTTATTTAGGGATGATAGCTTTGATTTTTGAAATCCATGTTGAAGAATACTTAGCAATAGACTGGTTGACTATATCATAAAATGTCAAGAAATAGCTGATACTCAATTTGAGAAATACCATTTTACCTAAAATACATTGGTCCAAGTTTCCATTTAGTTTGCTCTTTATTTATTCTGAACAAGCCAGCCATCATTAAGTAGCACTTTATTTTTTAGCAATTTTATATTTTATGAAGAGAAAAATATATTTGTTTCATAACCTGCTATCAGTCACAGTTAGAAATCACAAATTGCTTCTTCTAATGTTCCAGAATTCATAATAGAAAATGTAAAACATAAACATCATTTCACGATCAGAAACCCTCCACTTAATAGGCACTTGACAAATGTTTGTTAAATAAACAAATAATAGTAATAACAATTAGGATTAACATGCACACTAACCTTGGCTAATGTGCTTGAAAAAACTCAATAATTTGCTTGTATTAACTCAAAGTAAGCTATTTTAAATGTCACCATTTTAAGTCTAGAAACACAATAAAATGCAAAATGTCAGTTGACGTAGTAAAAACATTACAGATTTTCAAAATTCATGAGGAAAGTGATATTTTTCATGTGACTACAATACTTATGAATTAATTTAGTTACAGATACATTATTGCTGAAAACATTCAAATGCTGGGCTAATACGGTAAGTGAAATTATTTTAAAATCTTTATTCAATTTACTCTCCAGTTAACATAGTGCCAAGTTTCTCCTAACCTCTCCCCTTCTTTTACTAAAACAAATTACATAAGTGAATTACACCTCCAAGTCAGTACGACTATAAATGATGATCAGACCACTGCATATAAGTTATTTCAAGTCTGAAAAAGCACAGATGTAACCAGAGTGAACAAATATAAATGTAAAAACAATCCAATTTTCAAAGGAAATGTATTTTCTTTTTAAGTCCAGTTTTCTTCAACATTTTGTATATAAATGATTCCCTTCATTTCAAATATTACCTAGTTTGGCATTATTTGCTTACATATTACAGTATGGGTATACATTAATATTCATAAAAATATATAGCCTTAACTGTGCCCAATCCATATTATCCTCCTTAAATTACCTCACATCTGTGAACAATCCATTTTTCTCATTACCAATTATGGGTGCTAGCTGAGTATTCCTTTAAAATCAAGGATCCAGAGCCAGACATTTACAACACTCATTCTGAGAATGTTCGCTGCTTCCAATCAGTAAGGCAATGAAGTTTCCATTTTACAGTTCTGAGAATCATAGAGGCATGCATGCATACATTCATTCATAAAAACATTTATTGAACATTAATAGTGATATAAAGATAAGTATGACCCAAGGGGTCTTTACTGAAGAGGAGGTAGGGGATATAAACATCTAAACAAATCACTTTGTTTAAATGTAGTCAGGGCTGTTGATGATGTACGAAGAAAAAATTACATGGTGATTGGAGAACGAATTATGTGGTATGGTAAAGAGAGATGATAGCTGAAGAGAACTGAGACCAAAATACAAAGGGCCACAAGCATCATGTCATCCTTCAGGCCAATTCTACTAAGTGGGACCCACGCAACAGCAGTATCAGCATTACCTGGTAGCTTAAAAATGCAGACGCTCACGCCCCATACGGGACCTACCAAAACAAAATTTGCGTGTTAACAAAATTCCCAGGCGATCTGTATGCACTTTATAAACATGCATATAGTTCGGTGTTTCTTTTTTTTTTTTTGAAATGAAGTTTTGCTCTTGTTGCCCAGGCTGGAGTGCAATGGCGCAATCTCAGCTCACCGCAACCTCCACCTCCCGGGTTCAAGCGATTCTCCTGCCTCAGCCTCCTGAGTAGCTAGGATTACAGGCACCTGCCACCATGCTCAGCTAATTTTTGTATTTTTAGTAGAGATGGGGTTTCTCCACGTTGGTCAGGTTGGTCTCAAACTCCTGACCTCAGGTGATCCACCCTCCTCAGCCTCCCAAAGTGCTGGGATTACAGGCATGAGCCACCTCGCCTGGCCTCAGTGTTTCTTCTTAAATGAAGCCCAGGCATAGCTATGTGAGAGTATGTGGGTCTATGCACACACACATACACAAAAGTTGGAAAGAAGACAAGGCAGAAAGAATGCCAACAGTCATTTCTTAGGTGGTGACTTATTTTCTCCTGTTCCTCCTTTCTCCTTCTTGCTCTCTTGTTAATCATTAAGAACAGTAATAATAAGAATTCATTTATTAAGCATTTTCCAAGTATTGCGGACTTAGTATTATCTTATTTTAATTTTCAGATATTTAGTAAGTATGCTTTATCCTTATTTTTACAATGGGAAAACTGAGGTTGGGTAAGAGTAAGTAACTTTCTTAAGGTCACAGAGCTAGAAACTATGGAAACAGAATTGAACATATTCTGTTTTTAATCAAAATGTCATAGTATCACAAGCTTAACTGAATCACTGCTCTTATTACTCCATGATATAAAGACTTACATGCGAGGCTATAAACTGTAAGCCACTTGGCCACTCACTGTGTGATTTTTAGCTTTTCTGTGCTTAACAGTTCCTGGTGATATGCCAGTAATTGTTAAAACTATAATCCTGATATTACCACATATTGAGTTTCATGGAAAACATAGCTCAATTTATCTAACTAATCTTATGAGTTAAATGTAACAAAGGTATTATGATATTTTACTATTAAAATACATGTCAAAAAGTAACAAAATATGTCTTGCTGCATAACACATCATACAAAAAATTACTGGCTTAAAATAATTCTTCTGCAATCTGGGATAGGATCAGGTGGGCAGGTCATTTGATCAATGTGGTGCCTGGAACATTCAATATGACTTCTCCATTCACATGTCTGGAGTCACAGCTGGGAAGCTAAAATTTCTGTGGGCTGGCTAAGCATCTCTCTGTCTACATAATATTGCCAATAAGGTAGACAGATCTCCTTGCAATGGTGGCTGAGGGCTCCAGCAACATCCCACAAGAACAAGCCCCAGCACACAAGTGCTTATCAAACCTCTGCCTGCATCATGCTTTCTAATGTACTTCTGGCCAAAGCAAGACACATGCGCAAGCCAGCTGTCATGGAAAAGTTCTGTCTACATAGAACATGAATCCTGGGAGGTACCAAGTAATAGTCTACCAAGGATTTTTGAAGTTTATCCACTTTTTATATAGAGAGAAGAAAACAGGAATTGTTGCTTTTCCAGATTTGTTAAATCTTAGATTATTTTAAAATATATTTATGAAATATAAAAGCAATAATGCAACATACAAAATCAACTAAAATTAAATATTTAAATAATTTTTATGCCAAAAGTGGGCTTTGCTCATGGCACACATGGCCTCTAAACCCTGAGTCAAGTCCAGCACTCCAAGTGGCAGATAACAGAACCCATTCAGTTAATCAGACGGGACCTTCTCTCATTTAATCTTCACATGCTTAGGTTTACGTATGCTTACGTTTATGGTTTCATATTCTGGCCCTGATTTCTGAATCAGATCTCTTTGTTTTAATGACATTCTGGGCTACCCTTCTGCTTTGGGACTTTGGGATCCACTGTTATTTCTGAGGTCTAATTATTCAACATACCAGGTGCACAGGTCCATGTGCAAATCCTCTATCAGGCCTAATTCATGAAACATGGCTACTACTCCTACCTCCACCATTGAAGCCTGTCACTTCACTACTGGCATATTTAGGGAAAGTTCTTACCCTCCTAATAAGATGAGGTTGTAGAGAACCATTTACATAACTTACATTTATGCTTTTCTCTAAAAAAAAAAAAAAAAAAAAA